>NW_024067840.1:0-300000 GCF_009389715.1 Phoenix dactylifera
AAATTTGAGTCTATTAGACTGTAGTCTGATGGTGTCTATACCAGTGGGGAAGCCATTTAAAGTAGAGCATGTGTACCAAAATTGTTCGGTAAGGGTAGGTGAACATGAGTTGGTAGCAGACTTGATACCTTTAGATATACATGATTTTGATGCTATTTTGGGTATGGATTGGTTAGCCGCACATCGAGCCAAAGTAGATTGCTTTAGGAAGGAAGTAAACTTTCACATGTTAGATGGCAGGGAGATATATTTTTCAGGTGAACGCCGAGTGCTTCCCTCATGTATTATTTCAGCTTTAGTGGCAAACAAATCCCTTAGAAAAGGGTATGGTGCATATCTAGCCTATGTGGTGAATACAGAGGCTGGTAAGCCGAACTTAGCAGATATTCCAGTGGTTTGTGAGTACCCGGACATTTTTCCAGAAGAACTTCCGAGGTTGCCACCAGATAGGGCAGTAGAGTTTGGTATTGATCTGATTCCAGATACTAGACCTATATCCAGGGCACCTTATAGAATGGCTCCAGTTGAATTAAGGGAGCTTAAGACTCAGTTGCAAGAATTGCTTGATAAAGGTTTTATTAAACCAAGTATTTCACCTTGGGGAGCCCCGGTATTGTTTGTTAAAAAGAAAGATGGTACTATGAGGTTGTGTATTGATTATAGACAGATTAATAAGGTAACCATCCGAAATAATTATCCATTGCCTCGTATAGATGATTTGTTTGATCAGCTCCAAGGAGCTAGAGTATTTTCAAAGATAGATCTCAGATCAGGATATCATCAGCTTAAGATTAAAAATGAGGATGTATCAAAGACAGCTTTTAGGACCCGGTATGGTCACTATGAGTTTCTAGTGATGCCGTTTGGTCTAACAAATGCTCCAGTAGCTTTTATGAGTTTGATGAATCAAGTATTTCAGCAGTACTTGGATAAATTTGTGATTGTGTTTATTGATGATATATTAGTATACTCCCAAAATGAAGTAGAACACAGAGAACACTTGAGGACTGTGTTGCAGGTGCTTCGAGAGAAACAATTGTATGCTAAGTTGAGTAAAAGTGAGTTTTGGCTGGATAAAGTGGGGTTCCTTGGTCATGTGATTTCAGCAGAGGGTGTATTGGTGGATCCACAGAAAGTGGATGCCATTGTGAACTGGGAATCACCCACTAGTCAGACAGAGGTAAGAAGTTTTCTGGGTTTAGCCGGTTACTACCGAAGATTTATTAAGAACTTTTCAATCATTGCCTCCCCAATGACCAAACTGCTTAGGAAGAATATAAAATTTGAATGGACTGCTGAATGTCAGAAAAGCATGGATGAATTAAAGAGTAGGCTGACCACTGCTCCTGTGCTTACCGTGCCTTCTGGTGAAGGAGGTTATATGGTTTACAGTGATGCTTCCCGCAAAGGGTGGGGGTGTGTGTTGATGCAACAAGGAAAGGTAATTGCATATATTTCCCGACAACTTAGACCCCATGAATTGAATTACCCTACACATGATTTGGAACTTGCTGCAGTGGTATTTGCTCTCAAAGTGTGGAGACACTATTTGTATGGGGAAAAATGTCAGATATTCACAGATCATAAAAGTTTAAAGTATGTGCTAACCCAAAAAGAGCTAAATTTGAGACAGCGAAGGTGGGTAGAGCTTATTAAAGACTATGATTGCACAATTGAGTATCATCCTGGAAAGGCTAATGTAGTGGCAGATGCATTAAGCCGGAAGTCTACAACCACCTTATCTCATATTAAGACTGTGTATTTGCCATTATTGACAGAATTGAGGATGCTGAGTTATCAGTGGGAGATTCTAAAACCTTATTGGCTAGTTTTCAGGTTAGACCTACATTGGTAAATGAAATACATACAGCTCAGACTCAGGATTCACAATTGGTAAAAAATTTTGATGCTGTTCGGAATGGATCTCGAACAGATTTTATAATCAAAGAAAATGGTATTTTGATGTATGGGAACCGTGTTTTTGTTCCAGGGATCGGTAATCTTAGAAAGCAAATAATGGAGGAAGCTCATAGCTCGGCTTATGCTATGCATCCAGGAAGTACTAATATGTATCGAACCATTAAGCAAAGTTATTGGTGGAATGGTATGAAAAGAGAAATAGCTGAATATGTATCTAAATGCCTAGTATGCCAACAGATTAAAGCAGAACATCAAAGTCCAGCTGGAAAATTGCAGCCACTACCTATCCCAGAATGGAAGTGGGAACATATTACAATGGATTTTGTTTTGAGTTTTCCAAAAACAAGTAAAAGTAATGATGCAATTTGGGTGATAGTTGATAGATTAACTAAATCAGCTCATTTCCTGCCTATCAAGATAACATTTGCACTGGATAGATTAGCAAAGCTGTATGTGGATGAAATCATTTGTAGACATGGGGTTCCTATTTCAATTGTGTCAGATAGAGATCCTAGATTTACTTCACGATTTTGGCCAAGTTTACAAAGAGCCTTGGGCACCTGGTTGAATTTTAGTACTGCATTTCATCCGCAGTCTGATGGACAGTCTGAAAGAACTATTCAAACTTTAGAAGATATGCTACGGGCTTGTGTGATAGAATTTTCGGGTAGTTGGGATGAATACCTACCATTAATGGAGTTTGCATACAATAACAGTTATCATTCCATTATAGGCATGGCACCTTATGAGGCCCTTTATGGTAGAAAGTGCAGAACTCCAGTATGTTGGGATGAAGAGGGAGAAAGGAAATTGTTGGGCCTAGAAATAGTACAGATCACCTCAGATCAGATAAAATTGATTAAAGAAAGATTGAAGGTAGCCCAAGATAGACAGAAAAGTTATGCAGATCCAAAACGTAAAGATGTACATTTCAGTGTAGGAGATAAAGTTTTTCTCAAAGTTTCCCCTTGGAAGGGTATACTGAGGTTTGGAAAGAAAGGAAAATTAAACCCAAGGTATATCGGGCCATATGAAATAATAGAATGCATTGGTCCAGTAGCGTATCGCTTGATACTACCACCAGAACTCTCCCAGATACATAGTGTGTTTCACATTTCAATGTTGAGGAAATATATTTCAGATCCCTCTCATATTTTGCGGACTGAACCAGTTGAATTAAAAACAGATTTATCTTATCCAGAGAAGTCAGTGCAGATTCTGAGTAGGGAAGTGAAACAGTTGCGCAATAGAGTTATACCCCTAGTTAAAGTGCTTTGGGAGAATCAAAATGCAGAAGAGGCTACTTGGGAAAGAGAAGATCAAATGAGAAGAAAATATCCATATCTATTCCAGATTTCAGGTAACTAAATTTCGAGGACGAAATTTTTTTTTTTTGTGGGGAAGAAAATGTAACACCCTGAACCAGGGTTAGGGTAGCTTAAGTAATTTTTACCAGTTATGAAGCATCTTCATGATTTTAACCTAGTTCATTATGAGCATCTGAATGCACATGAAAGGTGAGGGAATATCAAAAATTTTATGATGTAAATTGGATGGAAACTTTCCAGGAAGTTTGATTCAAAATCATTTCAAAAATGTCGGGATTTCAGCTGTTACAGAAAATTTTACGGTTCCACAGATTGAGAGTGCAATAACTCTGGATATAGTCCATGAATCTAAATAAAATTTTAAACACATAATATACATTGAGTAGGGGATTTACTGTTGAAATTTCAGCTCAAATGGATTAGCCTACAGCCTGGAACAAAGCAAGTTAGGTGAGTCCCTCGGAAGCCTGTCATTACAGAAAACTGCAGACCTAGATTTGTCCAAAATTTCTATAAAAAGTAGGAAGCATGACGTGGCCTAAAACCTAGTTTTTAAAACCCCTGGGAACCACTCTTTTGACACGTTAGGTGTCTGGGAAGCTAACGTGTCAAAAGGGGGGGTGTCTAGCATGTTTCAGCAGGCAGCAACTTGTGCTGCTGCTGTTCAACCGTTAGGAGTTCAGTGGTTGGTTGTAGGTGCCAGCCCAAATCAGGCCAGGAAAAGCTCCAGGGAGGGATAGAGGAAGCTAGGGAAGAGAGAGAGCTACTTGGGGAATCCAAATAATTTGTGGAAGAAGGTTTAAAGTAAAGAGGAAGAGCAACTTGCTGTTGGGCTGCAGAACAGAAATACAGAAATTTTTGGTGCACCCAGGCTTCCTAGCAAATTTCAGGTGAATTTTCCAAACTTTTAGTGATTCTAATTTTAGTCCCACGTAGGAGGGTGATAAAAGAAGATTTTAGTTATTCTAGATGAATTTTTAGGTATGAAAAAGGAATTGAACTATGCTTCCGAAGTTGTTGAAAGCAGTCTGAAATTCTGCAGAAAGAAGCGATGGGATTTCTTTGTGTTTTAGGTGATTAAATTGTTATTTAAAGCTGAAAGTTTGTAGGTTGTGTTAGGGATTTCCTAGTCCTAACACAGAGCCTAATAGGTGGAATTGATTGTTAAGAACCTCCGGGAGTTAAGAGGTTTAATTGGCTCGAAAACAGAACAAACAAGCTGAAAACAGGGGAATTGAATTGTGATTTATTTTTGGTGTTAAGTAGTTGTTTGGCAGCTGAAAATTTATAGATGATATAGAAGGTTTTCTAGTCCTAACCCAGGGTATCAAAGAGGGAGATAAAAGCTTGGAAACCTTTGAGAATTGAGAGGTTTTATTTATCCTAAAATAAGACAAGCAAGGTAAAAAAATCAGAAAGTTAAGATGAGGGTGTTGGATTTCTTTTTGGAACATGCATAATCATGTTGCATCATATAGGTTATAATTTTGATTGACTCTTCTAATTATTTAGGAGGAGAAGAGAGTCCCGGAAGTGTGCCGGGAGTATCAAGCACTAGGGTGGTGCGTTAGCCATCACAAGGTGAGTGGTTTTCTTCTTAACTATGGTAGTTTATTTTGTAATTCCAGAGAAATGAATGATGTCTCCAAATTCAGAATGAATATGCTAAAGAATGAAAATAAGAAGTATTAATTCTCATGATTAAATTGCTTTCTATCAGTGGATAAATGATCTGATTTGGAAAATATATGCTATGCTTGAAAATACTTTAAATTCATGTTTGTTGATTCATAAGTTTATGAACTTGTTTGGGAATGGATTAACCCAAAGTGACTGAACCACTTAAAACCCCTTATCACGGCCAAGAGAGTCATTTTAGTTTGACACCAAGCTATTCTGGAGTTGACCCCTATACTCTAGAGTCGACTCCAACCTTGTTACAGTAACTAATATTTGCACTTTTACCTTGGATACATCACATCAGAGTTTATGATATGTGCCCAATAGGGCAGAGATGGGACGCCGGGAGGGCGTAGCTATGATATGTGCCCAGTAGGGCAGAATTGGGACGCCGGGAGGGCGTAGTATGATATGTGCCAGTGGGGCAGAATTGGGACGCCGGGAGGGCGTAGTAGTAGCACCATGCATAGGACTGTCGAGCTACTCATGAGAATGGTGCCTCATGCGAGTGGCCGGCAGTAGGGCTCGCGGGAGCCATGATTTTCAATATTTAAGCTATGTATACATATGACTGAGCAACAAATGTATTATTTTTAAGCATAATGATTTCAGAACCTATGTGAATGTTCTATGTATCAAATTCTTCAAGGAAGGAAAGTGGACTCTACGGTCCAGAAAAAAAAAAAAAGGACTTGAGCAAGGCGATTTTATTAATGCTTTATTTTAAAGCAACAGCTTTATTTCCTGCTAGTTGTAGTACTATTGGCAAATAGCAGATTTCTTATGTGGTTGAAACTAAGTGCTTTAAGGTCAAATGCAAATGTTTCATATGTGGCATAAACACGTTACATTTGATGTATGTAAGTATCACAGCTGAAACCTCATATCTCCTCATGATTAACAGATTGTCCACTCACTGGGACTTAGGTCTCATCCCTCTCTTTTTCTGTAAATTCTTGCAGATCGGCAGAGTCATAACATTATAAAAGTATCGCATCAGCATCATCCTAGAAGTTTGTCATAGAAGGTTGGCCATGCCCCTCTGAGTGAAAGGAAAAAACCTTTGTATTATGCATATAGTTGGGGTGTGAATGTAAACTAACTTGAGACAGATGTAAAGTTTGTTATATTTTGAGCTATGTATAGTAGACTTTAAGTTATCAATGAAAGCTTGGGTTGCTTTTAGTTATGATTAAAGTGAGTTAAATAAATTAAATTGACAGGTTTAGGACGTATTGATTTTATTGGTTGGTTGGATATAGTAATTGACAGGTTTTTAATAGTAACTTGTGAACCGCGGCACAAGCTGCTAATAGAAACTCTGCTCGGTACTGTACCTGACTAACCTACTGTGGGAGGGGATCCCACATCTCCTCTGATGAAAGGACTTCTTCCGGTTGATGAACTTTCTGAACTTTCGCACGAGAAGAGCCTCATCATCATCTCCCTCATTGTCTTCTTCTTCGCTGCTGCTACTGCAAGATGGATCTTTGTTAGAAGAAGTAGATTTGAGGGCTATTACCTTTTTCTTATGAGAGGATTCTTCTTTGCTGTGTTGTTTCATTGTGAGCTCATGCGTCATCAGGGATCCAAGAAGCTCCTCGAGTGGCAGCTTGTTTAAGTCCTTGGCTTCTTGGATTGTCGTTACCTTGGCTTCCCATGATCTTGGCAAAGATCGAAGAATTTTTCTGACAAGGTCACTGTTAGCATAACTTTTGCCAAGGCTTTTTAGACCATTGACAATATCAGTAAATCTAGTAAACATGCAAGTGATAGTTTCATTAGAATCCATTTTAAATAGTTCATACTTATGAACTAGCATGTTTATTTTGGATTCCTTTACTTGATTCGTGCCCTTATGGGTCACTTCAAGTCTGTCCCATATCTCTTTTGCAGAACTACAAGTAGAGACTCTATTGAATTCATTACGGTCTAAGGCACAATAAAGCACATTCATTGCTTTGGCATTTAGTTGTGCCTTCCTTCTATCATTGTCATCCCAATCTTTTTCAAGCTTGGGAATAGTAATGTTATCTACAAAAATAGAAGGAATGTATGGTCCATTAACTATGATACTCCAAATCTTATAGTCTTGGGCTTGGATAAATATTTTTATCCTAGCCTTCCAATAGGCGTAGTCGGTTTCATTGAAGAATGGAGGCCAATTGGTGGATTGTCCCTCAATAAGTGAAGATCCAAAAGGGGTTGTCATTTTGATCTTTTACTCTTTTGATAGAAGAGCTCCTGCTCTGATACCACTTGTTGCCCAAGAAGACAACCCAAGAGGGGAGGTGAATTGGGTTTTAAGTAATAATTGCAAATTAAAACTTAATGAGTAACTAATTAATATTATTGCAGGCTGATTAATTAGATTACTAGTTGTAGTGAGTGGAGAGGATGGAAGAGACAATGAACCAATTACAAACACAAGAGGTTTTATAGTGGTTCGGAGCTAACCCTTGCTCCTACGTCCACTCCCCAAGCTTCACTTGGGAGTTCACTATAATCTCTAGGATTACAGCCGGTTGTTTTACAAGTTCACAACCCAACTTGTTGTTTTCACGAGATCACAATGAACTCGATCGGTTTTCACAGGCTCACCGACTAGAACCACCCGATTGTTTTTCCGGGATCACAATCGAATCCTTACACCATTGGTTTTAACTTCGGCTCACCAACAAACCTCAACAACCTTGATTCAATCCCCTGATTGAATCAAGTAACAAGAAAACAGTTTGTAAAGAGTACAGGAAAAGCTTCTTAAAAAGCAAATATGAACAATATAAATAATGTAGAGTTAGAATCCTTCAAATAGATTTTGGAAGAGGAAGAAGGGGCTTCTCGAACTCTGAGTCTCCTCTTTGAATGCACTGATGATCTGATGTCAGAGGAGAGCCTTTAATGCGAAGAAAACGTTTGTTGGATGGAGTTCAATGCGCTTTTTCCTTCTTTCTCTTGTCTTTACTCTTGAGAGCCTTTGGTAGGTAGAAATCCCTTTTTGTTTGAATGGAATAGCTCTCTTGATGTCTACTACTGTTCACTCTGGCTATTTAAGCAGTCCACTTTGAAAACTAGCTGTTAGACACCATTTTGTGGCCGTTCTGCACAATCTGCAACTCCTGACAGTGTATCCGTTGGGGTCGGAGTCGACTCGCTCGATCTGGAGTCGACTCGGCTGTTGCTGGAGTCGACTCACACTTTACTGGAGACGACTCACCCACTGTTCAGGATTTGAATTAAAGTGCTGTCCCATTCTGGAGTCGACTCGGCCAACCCTGGAGTCGACTCGCCAATGTCTGGAGATGACTCGGCCCTCCGGAGACGACTCGTTCTCAGGGTTCCAGACATCTATTTTTCTGTATTTCTTTCTCGAGTCGACTCGGATCATCTTGGAGTCGACTCGGCTCTCAGAGCCCGAAAACTGATCCTCTGTGTTTGGAGTTGAACTGCCTCGGAGTCGACTCGGATTTTGTTGGGGTCGACTCGGCTGACTTGGAAGTCGACTCGGGAGCACTTGGAGTAGGCTCGGCTCTCAGGATCCGAAAACTGTTTCTATGTGTTTTGAGTTGAACTGCCTCGGAGTCGACTCGAACTTTGTTGGAGTCGACTCGGCTCTCAGAATTGAAAAACTGATCCTCTGTGTTTTGGCTTGAACTGCCTTCTAGTCTTGCTTTCCTCTGAGAGTCGACTCGTACTTAACTAGGAGTCGACTCGCCAAACTTCGGAGTCGACTCGTAACCTTCTGGAGTCGACTCGGTTGCAGGGTCTGAAATACATTGTTCTATCTTTCTTCTGTTACCCTTTGGAGTCGACTCGGAAACGTCGGAAGTCGACTCGTTAACCATCGGAGTCGACTCGAACCCTTCTGGAGTCGAGTCGCTGACAGGATCTGAAAATTAACTTTCTGTCTTTCGGTCAGTTCTCAGTCGAAGTCGACTCGTAGTGTACCGGAGTCGATCGAGCATGTGCCAGAGCTTCTAAAACACTTGGAGTCGACTCGTAATCTTCCGGAGTCGACTCGAGCTTTAGACTTTGGTTCAAACTGAGTTCCATACTTAGCCAAAATGTATTGAACCAAAGCTAGAGACACTTAAACATAAATTCATAAATATTTGGCTGAAACACTAGATTGAATTCATTAATATAACATAAGATATACTCAAATGCTTTGAGCTTATCAAAATCAAATAGGGTTATAATCAATTACTCCACACTTTCAGGTGCAAATAGGGACTTTCAGAGTCAAGCCCGTGAAACTTTGAGAGTAATTGGATTATTCCTGGTTTCATGTCAAAAGCTCCCGCAGCAGTAGGAATAACCATACAGGATGGGGTACTAGTCCTAGTGGGTTGTAGATAATCACGAAGCGTTCTAATAGGTAAGTCAATTTGAAATTCATTGTTTCCCTGATTACTATTATTATCTTCCATTTGATTATTTGAATTTTGAACAATTAAATTTTTATCTCTTGATTCAACTCGAAATAATCTATTCGTTTTATCTCTCTCCCACAACAGCATATACTGAAATTTTATTATATATATATATATTAATACAAGTACCACCTAAAGAGATCTAAACAAACACTCTAACAAAAATTTAATTAAAATTAAACATGCATTAAAACATCACCCAACAATTTCTAATGTTTTTCTAAAAATTCTAGACAGCTCCTAACTGGTTTGAACAGGACACCTAAGCCTCCAATCCGGTCTAGTAACCTTAGTCGACCAGGTAATGTTAGCATCCCGCATATGCCATGAAAATTTCGAAATAATTTTCAGATTGCAACGGAAAAAACATATGCGGGATCCGTTCATCGCATGAACGTGTTTTAAAACTTTTCGTTTGTAGATAGATTAGAATTAAATTATTTTAAACCATTTTAAAATCATTAAAAAGATCAGATCTTCACCTTGTACGGGTAGATGGTCTCCGCAAATCTAATTTACGTGGTATTTGATCAAGGCTCAGTGGAAGCCGTACACGCGTCCGGCCTCTACAGGTATCCACACGAAGTAGTGAGTCGATCGAAGCCTTTGGATCTCCCCAGGGTGCTAGCTCTCTTGCAGAGATGGCTTTTGATGGCTGAAGTCCTCCCTTTCAATCAACTCTTGAATGCCTAGGGAGGAGGAGGAAGAAGGATGGATCAAAAGGAACAAGAACAAAACACTTGCAGCCTTTTCCTTTTCTTTTTTGTTGGAACCAAGAAATGGGAGGAAGAAGGGCCACCCACACCTCCTTTTCTTTTCTTTTCCCTTACGGCTGAAAGGATGAAGGAAGAGGGGGAGGGTTGCTGCCGTGATCCCAGAAATTAGCATGAGAGGAGGGGCCAAAACCCCTCCTCCTTTTAATTCTCAACGTGATAAGGATGAGCTCCTATTTTTTAGGAGCTCACCCTTACCACTTTTGTTCGGCAGCAAGGAGGGGCTTACGCCCCTCCTTTTTCTTCCACGCAATTCCTAAGGGGAGGGGCATGGGCCCCTCCCTCATATCCCAATTAATTAACCATTTAATCAAATTAATTGGTAATTTAATTTGGGTTCATTTCATGAGTCCAATCCTATTCAAAATAGAATTTTTATGAACCCATTTCAATTTCCTCCTTATCCTAATCTAATTAGGATTTAATTGAACCATGACTCTATTGAACTCTTCAATTATAATCCAATTAGGACTCATTTAATTAATTAGATTAAATTTAAAATTAATTAGGACTTAAAATAATCCTAATCTAATTAGGACTTATTAAATTTCAGTCCTAAGACAATTAGGACTTTAGAAATCCTATTCTAAATAGGATTCTAATTTAATTTGAAATCCTAATCCAATTAGGACTTCATGAATCCCACTCCAAGTAGGACTCATGATCAAGTCCAATTAATTAAATCCAATTAATTACATTAAATTGCAATCCGATTGCAATTATTCCTTCTTCTAACCACTAACTCTTAGGGGATTATCTATTTATGATTCCTAATCACATTCAACCATCGGATCAGTCAATACCTCTAATGTGTGTGACCCTATAGGTTCTATTCTGACTGGTAGTAGGAAATATTGCGATCTCTATCATAATATCATTGAAAACTCCTTTCAATGGGTTGAAACAATTTCAACTCAACTCATCAGGGTTCATCGACCATCAAGATGATCCCTGTGAGTCTCACCATCCACTAGTGATACCTAGCAGTATGTAGTGGCTATCCAGCAGAATGGAATGATGAACCTTTAGGTGTAGTTATCGTATGATACAGTTCTTCTATCGTGGATCCCTACAGACCGAAGGTCATGGATAACTCGTCAAACCCCGTCGTCTGTCATATGTCTAGATTTATTCGACTTGAGTCTGAGAGTGGAAAACTCTTTCTCCACTTTATATTAGTGCCCTAGCCAAGGTCTTAGAAGTCAGTCTAATAAATCACATAGGATCACTTCTCTTCTATCAAGGTCGACAGATTCCATGTAGGTGCATACCTACTCCTACAGTGAACCTATTGCAGCCAATCTACACAACAAGGACTCATATGACTAGAGACCATGTATATATGCAGTCAAACTACAATAGCCTCACTATGAATAGCCGAAGCACCGCAGGTCAAAGGACCAGTCACACTACTGCAACATCAAGCAAGTCACTGACGAGTGGATAGACATCCAAGTGACTTCTTGTCTTGGTCACGCTCAGTATCCTTGTTCTCTAACAAGCACCTGCACTATCACTTTAGTGTCCCTACACTGTGGACTCGAGTCTCGTCCATCCATAAGGAAAGCGATCTGTGCACTGATCGGATCGATCACCGTCCTTGTGATGATCCATTGACCAGGATCATTTAGAAATTAATTACCAATGATACATGGCTCAAATTCTTAACTCTTGAGAATATGTATCATCATCTTATTAATTTTTTGGACGATTCATAGACAAATAAACAATATGAATGAAAAGATGCCCATTTATTATTCAATAACAATAAAGTCAAGTACAAATTTATGTCCCAGAATTAATAATGTGTCCGCCAGATTGGCTTCTAGGGCATACATCTAACAATCTCCCACGTGCACTAAAGCCAATCAGACATATATCTAAGTCCCATCTTCTCAAGGTGGGCTTCAGTCTTCTGCTGATTTAACTGCTTAGTGAGCGGGTCCGCCACGTTGTCCGTGGAGTCTACTCTCTGCACCTCGACATATTTTTTCTCGAGGTAATCGCGTATGAGGTGAAAGCGCTGCTTTATATGCTTGGACTTCTGATGAGACCTTGGCTCCTTAGCAAGAGCTATGGCGCCATTATTATCGCAGTAGAGTGTGATGGCATCTGATGGCATTACATCTAACTCTGCAATAAATTTTTTGAACCAGAAAGCTTCTTTTGCAGTTTTAGAGGCGGCGATATACTCAGCTTCCATGGTAGAATCAGCAATGATCGGTTGTTTGGAACTCTTCCAATTTACCGTACCACCATTGCACAAGAACACATATCCAGACGTAGACTCGCGCTCACCTATAAGACTCTGGTTCTAGCCATTTCCTCTAGAGTTCTATTTTTCCTTTCCACAACTCCATTTTGTCGTGGTGTCCTAGGTGCAGAAAAATTATGAGTTATCCCCTTTTTACTACAAAACTCATCAAATAAATGATTTTCAAATTTGGTTCCATGATCACTTCTAATAGCTATGACTGAAGTATCTCTAGCATTGGTTACTTCCTTATGAAATTTCTTAAAAACTGAAAATGCTTGATCTTTATGAGCTAAGAACATGACCCAAGTGTATCTAGAAAAATCATCTACAATAACTAGACCAAATTTATTTCCACCTAGACTTGTGGTTCTAGTTAGTCCAAATAGATCCATGTGTAGTAGTTCTAGAGGTCTAGAGGTAGAGACACACTTTATGGATTTAAAGGAGTTCCTTGATTGTTTGCCATATTGACAAGCTTCACATATTTTATTCTTTTCAAACTTTAGTTTTGGCAAACCTATCACGGAATCTCTTTTAACTAGTTTAGATATTGTGTCCATGCCTGCATGACCTAACTTACGGTGCCATAACCAACTAGCATCATTATCCTTAGTTTCATTAACAACTAAACATGGGTTATGTTTGGCAAGATCCTCAAGGTCTACAACATACACATTCCCATGTCTTATTCCTTTAAAAACTAAACTATTGTCATTTAAGTTTGTTATGACGCATAGTGATGGTTTGAACATAACATCATAACCTCTATCACACAATTGACTAATGCTTAGTAGATTATGCTTAAGACCATCAACATATCGAACATTATCAATAAAGGTTGAAGGGATAATTTATACTTTACCTATACCAATGATGTGACCTTGGTTATTGTCTCCAAAAGTCACAGCACCTCCCTTCTTAGCTTCAAGGGTGAAGAATTGATCCTTGTCACCCGTCATGTGTCTTGAGCAGCCACTATCCAAGTACCAACAATTTTTGTCGACCATGGCTGCAAGACACTCCTACACAAGCAAATCATATACATTTAGGTACCCAAGTTTTCTTGGGTCCTTCATGGTTAGTAATGTTGATTTCTTTTGGAACCCAAATTATTTTAATTTTTCTTTTAGTTTTACCTTTTCTATAATCACATACATTTGCTTTATGTCCTAATATTCCACAACAAAAACAGGTTATTTTCTTAGTTTTACTTTTCTCTGCTTTAACAAAGAAGTTACTAAGGAGTTTTTGCTTATTTTTAGGTTTATACCCTAAACCTGCTCTATTGAATACAGCTCGCTGACTATTAAGTATCATCTCTAATTTTTCTGAGCTATATGTAAATTTTTCTACAATAGGCTTGTACTTTTCAAGTTCGAGCGTCAATTTTTATTTTTCTATTTTCATATTATTTAATTCTTTTGTGAGACTCTCTTTTAAGATATGTTTATTGTTTTTAAGTTCTACTATTTCTTTGTTCAGCCTTTCGTTATCTTTAGTTAAGGTATTATTCTTTTGAATTAAGATTTGATTGCTTTTCTTAAGTTCTGAATTTTCTTTGATAATAATATCTTTTTCTTTAACTAATGTATCATACTTCCGGAGGTGAGTTTGGTTAGTTAGTTTTAATTCTTTATTTTTAAGGTTTATTGTCTTGTACTCGTCCATTAATTCATTGAAGGCATCATATAGTTCATCGAAAGTAAAATCTAAATGTGTTGCGGATGTTACCTCATTGTCGTTAGCCATAAAACACAGATTGGCCTTTTCTTCTTGTTCTTCATCCGATGATGATGATGATGTGTCGGAGTCCGATAGGGTGGAGACGAGGACTTTCTTCTTCTTGTACTTGCTCCCCTTCTTCAGCAAAGGACACTCAGCTCTGAAGTGCCCTGGCTTCTTACACTCATAACATCCAATCTCCTCATTTTTCCTTTCCTTACCTTTATCCTTGTGATAGGAACTTGAGGGGCCTCTTCTTTGATGTGAGGACTTCTTCCGGTTGATGAATCTTCTGAATTTCCTTACAAGGAGAGCCTCATCATCATCTCCCTCATTGTCTTCTTCTTCACTGCTACTACTGCAAGATAAGTCTTTATTAGTAGAAACAGATTTTAATGCTATTACCTTTTTCTTGTGAGAAGACTCTTCTTCGCTGTGTTGTTTCATTGTGAGCTCGTGCGTCATTAGAGATCCAAGAAGTTCCTCAAGTGGAAGCTTGTTCAAGTCTTTGGCTTCTTGGATTGCCGTCACCTTGGCTTCCCATGACCTTGGTAGACAACGAAGAATCTTCCTGACAAGTTCACTATTAGTATAATTTTTGCCAAGGCTTTTTAGGCCATTGACAATGTCAGTAAACCTAGTGAACATGCAAGTGATTGTTTCATTAGAATCCATCTTAAATAACTCATACTTATGAACTAATATATTTATTTTGGATTCTTTGACTTGATTCGTGCCCTCATGGGTCCCTTCAAGTCTATCCCAAATCTCTTTTGCAGAATTGCATGTAGAGACTCTATTGAATTCATTTCTATCTAATGCACAGTAAAGCACATTCATTGCTTTGGCATTGAGTTGTGCCTTCCTAAAGTCATTGTCATCCCAATCTTTTTCAAGTTTGGGTACAGTGACACCCTCTACATAGATGGATGGGATGTATGGTCCATTTAATATAATGGTCCACATCTCATAGTCTTGGGCTTGGATAAATATTCTCATCCTAGCCTTCCAATATGAGTAGTCGGATCCATTAAAGAATGGGGGTCTTTGGGTAGACTGGCCCTCAATGTGGGAAGATCCAAATGGGGTTGTCATTTTGATCTTTTACTCTTTGGGTAAAAAGAGTTCAGGCTCTGATACCACTTGTTGTCCAGATAGATAACCCAAGAGGGGGGGATGAATTGGGTTTTAAAATAATTTTTACAATTAAATGGTTTGTGAGATACAAATTAATCCTTTTTGCAAGTTGATTAATTAGATGCTATGTGCAGTGAACGAAATGAAAGTGAGAGAGACAAATGCAATCACAAACACAATGATTTTATAGTGGTTTGGAGCTAACCCTTGCTCCTACGTCCACTCCCCAAGCCTCACTTGGGAATTCACTATAACCCCTCGGATTACAGCCAGTTATTTTACAAGCTCACAACCCAACTTGTTGTTTTACGAGGTCACAACGAACTCGGTCGGTTTTTCCAGGCTCACCGACTAGAACCGCCCGATTGTTTTTCCGGGATCACAATCGAACCCTTACACCGTTGGTTTCAACCTAGGCTCACCAACAAACCTATATACCCTTGATTCAATCCCCTGATTGAATCAAGTAAGAACCAAATGGAAAGAACAAAGACAAACAGAAAAATAGAGCTTCTAAAAAGCAGATATACAGCGATATATATAAGAGAAAAGTTAAGAGCCCTCAAACACGTTTGAGATGAAGTAGAGAAGGGCTTCTTGAACTTTGGGTCTCCTCTTAAATGTCTGGAAGACTTGAAGGCAGGAGGAGACTTCTTTAATGCTGGGAAGAGTTGGTTGACTGGAGTTAATGGGCCTCTTCCTTCTTTTCCGTTGAAATCAGTTTGCAGATGAAGGATTCTTGTTTTCTTTGAGTGGAATGTTACTTCTCTACTTTGCTACAGTCCTCTGTGGCTATTTAAGCCATTCCCCACGGAAACTAGCCGTTAGACACACTTTACTAGCCGTTCTGCACATTCTGCACATCCTGACAATATGTCCGTTGGGGTCGGAGTCGACTCGCGCGATCTAGAGTCGACTCGGCTGTAGCAGGAGTCGACTCATGCTTTTCTGGAGTCGGCTCGGCAACTATTCCGGATTTGAATTAAAGTGAGCTTCTCGACTGGGAGTCGACTCGACTTAACTCGGAGTCGACTCCCCAAAATCTGGAGCTGACCTTGCACTTTTGGAGTCGGCTCATCCCATGGAATCCATAGAGCTATTCTTCAACTTGGCTCACTCGAGTCGACTCGGAAATTCTGGGAGTCGACTCGGCGCTCAGAGCCCGAACTCTCGATCTTCTGTCTTTTGGCTCGTCCAGTCTTGGAGTCGACTCGAACTGTTCCGGAGTCGACTCGGCTCTCAGTATCCGAAAAACAGTCTTCTGTCTTTTTGGAGTAGCGCTGCCTTGGAGTCGACTCGAACTGTCTTGGAGTCGACTCGCGTCTCAGAGACAACAATACTGTCTTCTGTCTTTTTGGGGTCACGATGTCTTGGAGTCGACTCGGGCTTTGCGGGAGTCGACTTGCCTCTCAGTGCCCGAAAGTTGGTCTCTGACTTTTGCCTTGTATAACACTGAGAGTCGACTCTCGCTTTCTTTGGAGTCGACCTGCCAACCATCGGAGTCGACTCGCATTCCTCAGGAGTCGACTCGGCTCTCAGGGTCCGAAAACTGCTCTCTGACTTTTTGTCTGTAACTCCCTGGAGTCGACTCATACTGCTCTGGAGTCGACTCGGCTAGCATCGGAGTCGACTCGCGCTCTTCAGGAGTCGACTCGCTGACAGGTTTTGAGTTGTATCTTTCTGCTCGTCTGTCTGTTCTCAGTCGGAGTCGACTCGTAATGTTCTGGAGTCGACTCGAGCCTGTGCCAGTGCTTCTGATACGCTTGGAGTCGACTCGTAATATCCCGGAGTCGACTCGAGTCTCAGACTTTGGTTCATCTTCACTTCTTAACTTATCTAAAATATCTTGAACCAAAACCAGATGCACTTAACCATAAATTTATAAGATTTTTACTGAAACACTAGATTGAATTCATTAGTAATCATAAGATATACTCGAATGCTTTGAGCTCATCAAAATCAAATAGGATTTTAATCAATCACTCCACATATCTCTATAGACCTTAATCCCCAAAATGTAGGATGCTTCCCCAAGGTCTTTCATGGAGAACTCTTTTTACAACTAGACCTTGACCGAGGTTAGCATGGAAATATCATTTCCAATCAAGAGGATGTCATCCACGTACAGTACGAGGAATATGACAGCACTCCCACTAACCTTCTTGTAAATATACGGTTCCTCTTCGTTCTTGATGAAATCAAACGATTTGATCGCATCATTGAAACGAGTGTTCTAACTTCGAGATGCTTGCTTTAGTCCATAGATGGACCTTTACAGCTTGCAGACCTTGTGATCTCCATCACTGGAAGTGAAACTCAAAGGCTGCTCCATATAGATATCTTCATCAAGATATCCATTCAGGAAAGCAGTTTTCACATCCATCTGCCATATTTCATAATCATGAAATGCTGCAATGGCAAGCAATGTTCGAATGAATTTTAGCATGGCTACAGATGAAAAGGTCTCCTGATAGTCAATGCCTTCGCGCTGACTATACCCTTTCGCCACTAGCCTTGCCTTATAGGTCTCTACCTTTCCATCCGAACCTATCTTCCTTTTATAGATCCATTTGCATCCAATAGGTACTATACCTTCTGGTGGATCTACTAAGGTCCAGACTTGGTTGGAATACATGGAGTCTATCTCTGACTTCATGGCTTCCAGCTATTTCTCAGAATCGATATCAGATATCGCCTCGTTGTAGGTATTGGGATCCTGTATATGTTCCCTATCTCCCATGAGAAACATTTTCTCGGTGTCCTCTACTAGTATACCTAAGTATCTATCGGAGGATGGGAGACCCTACTAGATCTACGAGGTGGAGGAGGTACTATATGTACTGGCTCTATATGAATAGATTCTATAGGATCCATAACTCGTTGCTTTTCAGAGACTCTCTCTTCAAGCTCAATTTTCCTCCCACTGCCTCTATCAAGGATAAACTGTTGTTCCAGAAAGACGGCATGTCGGCTCACAAACACATTGTGATCCTCTGAGACGTAAAAATTGCATCCTAATGACTCTTTAGGATATCCAATGAAACAAGCACTTATGGTCCTAGGCTCTAACTTATCCGCCTGTTGTCTTTTGACGTGGGCCGGACATCCCCAAATCTTGAGATGACCAAGACTCGGCTTCTTACCATGCCATATCTCATACGGTGTGGTAGGAACAGATTTAGAGGGAACTCTATTCAATAAGTAAATTGCGGATAATAAGGCATCTCCCCAAAGAAACATAGGTAGATCAGTGAAGCTCATCATGGATCGGACCATATCCAATAAAGTCCGATTCCTCCTTTCTGACACCCCGTTGAGTTGAGGTGTACCTGGAGGCGTCCATTGTGAGACTATGCCATTCTCCTTGAGATAGTCCCGAAATTTCCCACTAAGGTATTCTCCTCCTCGATCTGATCGAAGAACCTTAAGGGTTTTTTCGGTCTGTTTTTCTACTTCATTTCTGAACTCTTTGAACTTTTTAAAAGACTCAGATTTGTATCTCATAAGATACACATACCCATATCATGAATAGTCATCGGTAAAGGTAATGAAGTACGAATAACGATCGCTGGCTGACACATCAAATGGGCCACACACATCAGTGTGTACCTGGGTAAGTATTTCAGTGGTCCTCTCCCCATGTCCTACAAAAGGTAATCTAGCCATTTTTTCTTGAAGACAGGACTCACAAACTGGATATGACTTGGAAGTCAATGGGCCGAGAAGCCCATCTTTCTCCATTTTGTTCATTCTGTCCTCTCCAATATGGTCAAGCCTGAAGTGCCACAAATACTTCAGGTTTATCTCATCTCTGGATCTTTTAGATCCTATGGCACTCACAACTTGCTCAGACACATTCACAGACACATCAACATGCAAGTGATAGAGACTGTCAATCATGAAACCACGTGCAACTAATTTATTTCTAAAATAAATAAAACAGTAGTCTTTGTCAAAAGTCAAAATATGACCATCCTATGCTAAACATGAAACAGAAATCAAATTTTTACTAGCAGCAGGGACATAATAATAGTCTTTAAGAAATAAACTAAATTCAGACGATAATCGCAGAGGATAGGTGCCCATAGCTACAGCAGCAACTCTTGCCCCATTGCCTACCTGAAGGGTCACTGCACCTTCCACTAGCCTCCTACTTTTCTTTAGATCCCGCATAGTAGTGCACAAATGAGCACTAGAACTAGAATCTATAACCCAACTAGAAGTAGAAGAAACCGTAAGGTTAGTTTCAATTACGAGCAAGTCTAGCATACCTTCAGAAGGTGTGTCCTTTTTGTTCTTCAGGCTCTCGAGGTATGAAGGGCAGTTCCTTTTTCAATGGTCGTTGACGTTGCAGTGGAAACATTTTTCTTTGTCATCGGCCTTTTTCTTATGAACTTTCTTCTTAGGCTTCTTGTCTTTCTTCTGCTTCTTAGCAGGCTTCTTTTTCTTCCAAGTAGACTTTCTCTTGGAACCAGAAGTCAGCTCAGCAGCTAGAACAGATCCCTTTGAACCTTTCAAGGCCCCTTCAGCAGTTACCAACATGTTCCAATTTGGTCTTAGTGCATTCAATTTTATTCATATGGTAGTTTACTATAAACTGACCAAATGAATCGGGAAGGGATTGCAGGATTAGATCTATCTGCAGTTCTTTATGCGTGGACATACCGAGCTTCTCAAGCTCCTCGAGGTCCTTGATCATAGTCAGACAGACTGCCCCTCGCGCATCTTTGCCTTGAAGAGCCTCTTGGACACTTTCAAAACGTGCATTGCGGCTCTGCTCACCATACAACTCTTGCAGGTGAGCCAGTATTTTCCTAGCAGTCTTCATGTTCTCATGCTGGCATTGAAGTTCATTAGTCATGGATGCCATGATGTAGCTGTTGGGAACCCGCCCATGCCGCTGATATTTCAAAACAAAAATCAGATGGCAGCGGAAAGGGGCATGTGCGGGATCGACGTTCATTGCATGAACGTTGTTTCTAGACCTTTCGTAATTAGGTAAGAATTAAAACTTTTAAAACTATTAGGAAGATCAAATCTTCACCTTGTGCGGGTAGATGATCACCGCAAATCTGAATTCGTGGTTTTGGAAGAGGGTTCGCTTGAAGCCGTTCAAACGTCCGGCCTCTACGGGTGTCCACACGAAGCAGGATCCGATCCAAGCTCTCTATCTCACCGGGGTGCTAGCTCCCTTGCAGAGATAGCTTTTGATGGCTGATCTCCTCTCTTTCAATCAACCCTTGATTGTGCTTGAGAGGAGGAAGAAGAAGGATGAAGATGGGAAGAAGATCAAAAGCCCCTGCAGCCTTCTTCTTTTTCCATGCGTTGGAGCCAAGGAAGAAGACCAAGAGGAGGGAGACGCCTCCTCTTCTTTTCCCTTTGCTGATGGCGGCTGAACCAAGGAGAGATGGAGAGGGGGTGGCCACGTGATGAAGAGGAGAAAGGTCCATCTAGGGCGCCGGCCCTAGTCCTCCTTAAATAAGGATGAAGGGCTCCTACAAGTTAGGAGCCCTTGACTACTTTCCAAGAGGGGGCGCCGGCCCCCCTTCTCTCTTCATGTCGCACCAACTAAGTGAAGAGGGGCTGATGCCCCTCTTACTTGGTTAACCCAATCCTCTTCCAAAGAGGATTAGGTGCCTCTCTCATGGTTTAATCCTAATCTAATTAGGATTAGCCAAATTTGGGTTCAATCTACGCTAGTCCTAATCCAATTAGGACTTGAATGAATCATGACTTAATTGAACTCTTCAATCCTAATCCAATTAGGAGTCATGTTGATTCATTAGATTAATAATTAATTTAGACTTAAGGAATCCTAATCCAATTAGGATTTGTTTAATTTTAGTCCTAATCCAATTAGGACTCTATTTGAATCCGAAGTCCTAATCCAATTAGGATTTCTAGGAATCCTACTCTAAGTAGGAATCCAATTTTAATTCAAAATTCCTAATCTCATTAGGATTGTAGGAATCCTATTCCAAGTAGGAATCCCAGTCCTACTCCAACTAGGATTCCCAGTCCTAATCCAATTAGGACTCTAGGTATCCTACTCGAAGTACGATTTGTGTTTAAGTCCAATTAATTAATTCCCTTTGTTCCTTCTTCAACTTCTTATCAATCAAATTGATTACTTGTGATTCCTAATCACGATTTCAACCATCGGATCGGTCAATACTTCTAGTGTGTGTGACCCCATAGGTTCTATTCTGACTGGTAGTGAGATATATTGTGATCTCTATCACTATATCATTGAAAACTCCTTTCAATGGGTTGGAACGATTCCAACTCAACTCATTAGGGTTTATCGATCATCGAGATAATCCCTGTGAGTCCCACCATCCACCAGTGACACCTAGCAGCATGTAGTGGCTACCCAGCAGAATGGAATGATGAACCTCTAGGTGCAGTTAACGTGTGATACAATCCTACTATCGTGGATCCCTACAGGACGGAGGTCATGGACAACTCGTCAAACCCCATCGTCTGTCATATGTCAAGATTTATTCGACTTGAGTTCGCTAATGGAAAACTCTTTTTCCACTTTATATTACTGCCCTGGCCAAGGTCTTAGAACTCAGTCTAACAAATCACATAGGATCACTCCTCTTCTATCAAGGTCGATAGATTCCTTATAGGTGCATACCCTACTCCTACAGTGAACTTACTGCAGCCAATCTACACTGCATGGACCCATATGGCTAGAGACCATGTATGTGTGCAGTCAAACTACAATAACCTCACTGTGAGTAGCCGAAGCACCGCAGGTCAAAGGACCAGTCACACTACTGCAACATCAAGCAAGTCACTGACGAGTGGATAGACATCCAAGTGACTTCTTGTCTTGGTCACGCTCAGTACCCTTGTTCTCTAACAAGCACCTGCACTATCACTTCGGTGTCCCTACACTGTGGACTCAAGTCTCGTCCATCCAGAAGAAAAGTGATCTGTGCACTGATCGGATCGATCACCGTCCTCGTGATGATCCATTGATCAGGAGCATTTAGAAATTAATCACCAATGATACATGGCTCAAATTCTCAACTCTTGAGAATATGTATCATCATCTTATTAATTTCTTGGACGATTCATAGACACATAAATAATATGAATGAAAAGATGCCTCTTATTTATTCAATAATAAATAGTCAAGTACAAAATTATGTCCCTAGAAATAACAATGTGTCAGCCAGATTGGCTTCTAGGGCATACATCTAACAATCTCCCACTTGCACTAAAGCCAATCAGTCATATATCTAAGCCCCATCTTCTCAAGGTGGGCTTCAGTCTTTTGCTGACTTAGCTGCTTAGTGAACGGGTCTGCCACGTTATCCGCGGAGTCTACTCTCTGCACCTCTACATCATAGTCGCGTATGAAATGGAAGCGCCGCTCTATGTGCTTGGACTTCTGATGAGACCATGGCTCCATAGCTAGTGCTATGGTGCCAATGTTATCGCAGTAAAGTGTTATGGCATCTAATGACATTACACCTAACTCTGCAATCAACTTTTAATCAGAAGGTTTCCACTGCACCCTTAGATACGGCTTAACATTCAGCTTCTAAGGTAGAATCTATAATGATCGATTGTTTGGAACTCTTCCAATTTACTGAACCACAATTGCACATATTCTGATGTAGACTTTCTATCATCAATATGTGTGCATCCTTCTACCTTCAACTCTGATCTTCTCCCAAAGACCAAGAACATGTCCTTAGTTCTTCTCAAGTACTTAAGACTATTCTTTCACAGCTGTCCAGTGCTTCTTGCCTAGATCAGACTGATATCTGCTTGTGACACTCACAGCAAGAGCTATATCAGGTTCTGTACACAGCATGGCATACATGAGGCTTCCTATTGCCGATGCATAGGGAATCTTGCTCATATGTTGAATCTCTTCAGATGTGTTGGGGCACATCTTCTTGGAGAGATGAATTCCATGCCTAAGGGGTAAGAGACCCCTCTTGGAGTTTTCCATGCTGAACCTCTTCAGCACCTCCTCTATGTACATCTTCTGTGAAAGGCCAAGCATCCTTTTAGATCTATCTCTATAGACCTTTATTCCCAAAATATAGGATGCTTCCCCAAGGTCTTTCATGGAGAACTCTTTTGACAACCAGACCTTGACCGAGGTTAGCATGGGAATATCATTCCCTATCAGTAGGATGTCGTCCACGTACAGTACGAGAAATACGACAGCGCTCCCACTAACCCTTTTGTAAACACACGGTTCCTCTTCGTTTTTGATGAAATCAAACGTTTTGATTGCGTCATCGAAACGAGTGTTCCAACTCCGAGATGCTTGCTTTAGTCCATAGATGGACCTTTGCAGCTTGCAGACCTTGTGATCTCCATCACTGGAAGTGAAACCCAAAGGCTGTTCCATATAGATATCTTCATCAAGATATCCATTTAGGAAAGCAGTTTCTCGGAATCGATATCAGATATCGCCTCGTTGTAGGTTTTGGGATCCTATATGCGATCCCTATCTCCCACTAGGAACATTTCCTCGGTATCCTCTTCTAGTATACCTAAGTATCTATCGGGAGGATGGGAGACCCTACTAGATCTACGAGGTGGTTGAGGGACATCGTGTACTGGCTCTGTATGAATGGGTTCTATAGGATCCATGACTCGTTGCTTTTCAGAGACTTTCTCTTCAAGCTCAATTTTTCTCCCACTGCCTCTATCAAGGATAAACTGATTTTCCAAGAAGATGGCATGACGGCTCACAAACACATTGTGATCCTCTGAGACGTAAAAATTGTATCCTAATGACTCTTTAGGATATCCTATAAAACGAGCACTTATGGTCCTAGCCTCTAGTTTGTCCGCCTGTAGTCTCTTGACGTGGGCCGGACATCCCCAAATCTTGAGATGACCCAGACTTGGTTTCTTACCATGCCATATCTCATACGGTGTGGTAGGAACGGATTTAGAGGGAACTCTATTCAATAAATAAATCGCTGTGAGTAAGGCATCTCCCCAAAGGAACATAGGTAAATCAGTGAAGCTCATCATGGACCTGACCATGTCCAACAGGGTCCGATTCCTCCTCTCTGACACCCCGTTGAGTTGAGGTGTACCCGGAGGTGTCCATTGTGAGACTATGCCGTTTTCTTTGAGATAGCCCCGGAATTTCCCACTAAGGTATTCTTCTCCTCGATCTGATCGAAGAGCCTTAAGAGGTTTTCCAGTTTGTTTTTCTACTTCATTCTTGAACTCTTTGAACTTTTCAAAAAACTCAGACTTGTGTCTCATAAGATACACATACCCATACCGCGAATAATCATCGGTAAAGGTAATGAAGTAAGAATAACGTCCCCTGGCTAGCACATCGAATGGGCCACATACATCTGTATGTACTAGGGTAAGTATTTCAGTGGTCCTCTCCCCATGTCCTACAAAGGGCAGTCTAACCATTTTTCCTTGAAGACAGGACTCGCAAACTGGATATGACTCGGAAGTCAATGAGCCTAAAAGCCCATCTCTATCCATTTTGTTCATTCTGTCTTCTTCAATATGGCCAAGCCTGAGGTGCCACAAATATCTTTGGTTTATCTCATCCCTGAATCTTTTGGATCCTTTGGCACTCACTTCTTGCTCGGTAACATTCACAGATACATCCATATGTAAATGATAGAGACTGTCAATCATGAAACCACGTGCGACTATTTTATTTCTTAAATAAATAGAACAGCAGTCTTTGTCAAATATAAAAACATGACCTTCCAGTGCTAGACATGAAACAGAAATCAAATTTCTGCTAGCAACAGGTACATAATAGCAGTCTCTAAGTATTAAACTAAATCCGGACGGTAGTCGCAGATGGTAGGTGCCCACAGCCACAGCAGCAACTTTTGCCCCGTTGCCAATCCGAAGGGTTACCGCACCTTCTGCCAGCCTTCTACTTTCCTTTAGACCCTGCATGGTAGTGCACAAATGAGCACTAGAACCAGAATCTATAACCCAACTAGAAGTAGAAGAAACCGTTAGATTAGTTTCAATTATGAGCAAGTCTATACCTTCTGAAGGTGTGTCACCTTTCTTGTTCTTCAGGCTCTCGAGGTATGAAGGACAGTTCCTCTTCCAGTGGCCTTCGACATTGCAGTGGAAACATTTTTCTTTGTCGTTAGCGTTTTTCTTTTGAACTTCCTTCTTTGGCTTCTTGTCTTTCTTCTGCTTCTTAGCAGGCTTCTTTTTCTTCCAAGCAGACTTTCTCTTGGAACCAGAAGTCAACTCAGCAGCAAGGACATTGCCCCTTGAACCTTTCAAGGCTCCCTCAGCAGTTACCAACATGTTGATTAGTTCAGTCTTAGTGCATTCAATCTTATTCATGTGGTAGTTTACTATAAACTGACCAAATGAATCAGGAAGTGACTGTAGGATCAAATCCACTTGTAATTCCTTGTGCATGTCCATACCGAGCTTCTCAAGCTCCTCTAGGTCCTTGATCATGGTCAGACCGTGATCATGGACAGACTGCCCTTCGCGCATCTTTGTCTTGAAGAGCCTCTTGGACACTTCAAAACGAGCTGTGCGACTCTGCTCACCATACAACTCTTGCAGGTGTGCCAGCATGTCCCTAGCAGTCTTTATATTTTCATGCTGGCATTGGAGTTCATTAGACATGGATGCCATCATATAGCATTTTACTCTAATGTCATCATCCAACCACTTTTTATGCAACTCACGCTGAACATCAGTAGGACGTGCTGGTAGTGTGGGGATATCTAAATCGAGTATGTAGCCTATCTTCTCACAGTCCAAAACTATTTTGAGATTTCTAAGCCAGTCTTTGTAATTGGTTCCGGTCAGTCGGTTGGTCTCAAGAATATGGGTCAGAGGGTTTGAAGCTGACATTGTATCTGCAGAGAGTAAAGATTCTAGTTAGACTTTTGTACTTGATCCTAATCTGTTCTAAGGTCTTTTAGAACAAATGTAACTCCCACTATTTTCTCGAATCCCTTACACTCCCCTGGTAGGGAAACGGAAATCTCACACGACTAGGGTTTCTAGTGGGTACTGTGGTCCCACCGATTTACATGCCACCTCACCTAACAGTTATTGGTGACACATAGATGGATGAGTGTACAACTCTTGTACAATGCTTCTCAAGCATGTTGCAGTGTTACTTGGTCTCTAAGCCATGAAGACCTCACCTAACAGTTATTGGTCCCATTTCTTAGTTAAGTCAGACCCACCGTATAACCGTAGGAATAAAGTCGTCATTGGGTCCTCACCTAACAGTTATTGGTGCCCAACCCCACCTTTACCCTACAACATCTCATGTCTATAGAGAGGTCCAGCCCCCCCGATGCAACTTGACCACTGTGTCCAGCCGAGACAAATCAACATCAGAAAGGCCTTAGCAGCTCTACTACAGTGGAAGACCTATTGACTTAATATTGGTTAATCAGGTCTTAGTGTTTGCAACTTGAGCCCTTCATAAGAGGTAATCGAACAATTGGCCAGATAAGCAGGTGGGAGGCTCCCCTTACTCAGAGAGTAAGGTCCTAATTAAGTAACCACCTTTCATGCTTTCCTAGACACCAATTAGATCAATTAATCTAATATGACTTGCTCATGTCGGTTCACTCTCGACTTGATTGAGGAGGTTTTGATTTAGGTCTCAATTGGGTTTGCTACATCACATGTAAACCTATCTACCCGACTCGCATTCACATCTCGTGCAAACGGCTCATCACAGGCAGTTATAATCGCAGCATCAAATTAAAGCTAAACTTTAAATAGGTGATGATCATGGATTCTAATTAGGTCGTATTACAAGCACATGCACATCAATCGATCAAGTGGTCTTCAACTCTTGAATTGGTACCAAGCCTCCTTGATTCGATCCTTGATCAACTCTTGATCCCATCGCCATCAACCGCTTAGATCACCTTTCATCTCATGCCTTTGCTTCAACTTGATCGTTGATGTACATCACATCACAGAAATACAACCAGATGTAAAATAAAAATAAAAATAATTTACATCTCCTTTTAGGAGGCACGCAGGCCTCTCAAAACATCAAATAAGATGCATGCAAGCATCTGAAAAATTACATGACATCGCAGATCACATCGCAGGTCATTACATTTGATACCAAAAGGGTTTGAATCCTATGATCATCACCGTATGCAACAATTATAATTTTCAGATCTAAAAACTAACTGATTGTATCATGACATAGGTCGCTGATCATGCTAATCATGATTCTAAACTTTGTAATCCCATTAACAATGCTATTAGAATCATCTTTTTATCACATAAAAATCAGCATGCAAAAATCAGCACCCCTGAAAAATCTGCATGCAGAATTTTTCAGCATGCATGATCATTCAATTTTCAGATCTAATTAGCCTTTAGATATTTAATTCTTACCTTAATCTACGAAGCCTAGGCTCTGATACCACTGTTGGGAACCCGCCCATGCCGCTGATATTTCAAAACAAAAATCAGATGGCAGCGGAAAGGGGCATGTGCGGGATCGACGTTCATTGCATGAACGTTGTTTCTAGACCTTTCGTAATTAGGTAAGAATTAAAACTTTTAAAACTATTAGGAAGATCAAATCTTCACCTTGTGCGGGTAGATGATCACCGCAAATCTGAATTCGTGGTTTTGGAAGAGGGTTCGCTTGAAGCCGTTCAAACGTCCGGCCTCTACGGGTGTCCACACGAAGCAGGATCCGATCCAAGCTCTCTATCTCACCGGGGTGCTAGCTCCCTTGCAGAGATAGCTTTTGATGGCTGATCTCCTCTCTTTCAATCAACCCTTGATTGTGCTTGAGAGGAGGAAGAAGAAGGATGAAGATGGGAAGAAGATCAAAAGCCCCTGCAGCCTTCTTCTTTTTCCATGCGTTGGAGCCAAGGAAGAAGACCAAGAGGAGGGAGACGCCTCCTCTTCTTTTCCCTTTGCTGATGGCGGCTGAACCAAGGAGAGATGGAGAGGGGGTGGCCACGTGATGAAGAGGAGAAAGGTCCATCTAGGGCGCCGGCCCTAGTCCTCCTTAAATAAGGATGAAGGGCTCCTACAAGTTAGGAGCCCTTGACTACTTTCCAAGAGGGGGCGCCGGCCCCCCTTCTCTCTTCATGTCGCACCAACTAAATGAAGAGGGGCTGATGCCCCTCTTACTTGGTTAACCCAATCCTCTTCCAAAGAGGATTAGGTGCCTCTCTCATGGTTTAATCCTAATCTAATTAGGATTAGCCAAATTTGGGTTCAATCTACGCTAGTCCTAATCCAATTAGGACTTGAATGAATCATGACTTAATTGAACTCTTCAATCCTAATCCAATTAGGAGTCATGTTGATTCATTAGATTAATAATTAATTTAGACTTAAGGAATCCTAATCCAATTAGGATTTGTTTAATTTTAGTCCTAATCCAATTAGGACTCTATTTGAATCCGAAGTCCTAATCCAATTAGGATTTCTAGGAATCCTACTCTAAGTAGGAATCCAATTTTAATTCAAAATTCCTAATCTCATTAGGATTGTAGGAATCCTATTCCAAGTAGGAATCCCAGTCCTACTCCAACTAGGATTCCCAGTCCTAATCCAATTAGGACTCTAGGTATCCTACTCGAAGTACGATTTGTGTTTAAGTCCAATTAATTAATTCCCTTTGTTCCTTCTTCAACTTCTTATCAATCAAATTGATTACTTGTGATTCCTAATCACGATTTCAACCATCGGATCGGTCAATACTTCTAGTGTGTGTGACCCCATAGGTTCTATTCTGACTGGTAGTGAGATATATTGTGATCTCTATCACTATATCATTGAAAACTCCTTTCAATGGGTTGGAACGATTCCAACTCAACTCATTAGGGTTTATCGATCATCGAGATAATCCCTGTGAGTCCCACCATCCACCAGTGACACCTAGCAGCATGTAGTGGCTACCCAGCAGAATGGAATGATGAACCTCTAGGTGCAGTTAACGTGTGATACAATCCTACTATCGTGGATCCCTACAGGACGGAGGTCATGGACAACTCGTCAAACCCCATCGTCTGTCATATGTCAAGATTTATTCGACTTGAGTTCGCTAATGGAAAACTCTTTTTCCACTTTATATTACTGCCCTGGCCAAGGTCTTAGAACTCAGTCTAACAAATCACATAGGATCACTCCTCTTCTATCAAGGTCGATAGATTCCTTATAGGTGCATACCCTACTCCTACAGTGAACTTACTGCAGCCAATCTACACTGCATGGACCCATATGGCTAGAGACCATGTATGTGTGCAGTCAAACTACAATAACCTCACTGTGAGTAGCCGAAGCACCGCAGGTCAAAGGACCAGTCACACTACTGCAACATCAAGCAAGTCACTGACGAGTGGATAGACATCCAAGTGACTTCTTGTCTTGGTCACGCTCAGTACCCTTGTTCTCTAACAAGCACCTGCACTATCACTTCGGTGTCCCTACACTGTGGACTCAAGTCTCGTCCATCCAGAAGAAAAGTGATCTGTGCACTGATCGGATCGATCACCGTCCTCGTGATGATCCATTGATCAGGAGCATTTAGAAATTAATCACCAATGATACATGGCTCAAATTCTCAACTCTTGAGAATATGTATCATCATCTTATTAATTTCTTGGACGATTCATAGACACATAAATAATATGAATGAAAAGATGCCTCTTATTTATTCAATAATAAATAGTCAAGTACAAAATTATGTCCCTAGAAATAACAATGTGTCAGCCAGATTGGCTTCTAGGGCATACATCTAACAGTAGCACTTGACCCTAATGTCGTCATCTGTCCACTTTTGATGCGTCTCACGCTGATCATCAGTAGGACGTGCTGGTAACCTAGGGATATTGTTCTCGAGCACATACCCTAGTTTCTCACAACTCAGAACAATTTTCAGATTTCTAAGCCAGTCTTTATAGTTGGTTTCGGTCAGTCGGTTGGTCTCAAGGATACGGGTCAAAGGGTTCGAAGCTGACATTGTGATCTGTAGAGAGTAAAGATTCTAGTTAGACTTTGTACTTGAACTTTATTTGTTTTAGGATCTTTTAAAACAAATATGCTCCCACTATTTTCTCGAATCCCTCATACTCCCTTGATGGAGAAACAAAAATCCTACGCGACTAGAATTTCTAGTGGGTACTGCGGTCTCACCGATTTACATACCGCCTCACCTAACAGTTATTGGTGACATATAAATGGATGAGTGTACAACTCTTGTATAATGCTTCTCAAGCATATTGCAGTGGTATTTGGTCTCTAAGTGATGAAGACCTCATCTAACAGTTATTGGCCCCATTACTTAGTTAAGTCAAACCCACCGTATAATCGCAGAAATAAAGTCGTCATTGGGTCCTCACCTAATAGTTATTGGTGCCCAACACCACCTTTACCCCGCAACATCTCATGTCTGATAGAGAGATCCAGTCCCCCGATGCAACTTGCCCACTGTGTCCATCCAAGACAAATCAACACCGAAAAGACCTTAGCAGCTCTACTACGGTGGAAGACCTATGGACTTAATATTGCATAATCAAATCTTAGTGTTTGCAACTTGAGTTCTTCATAAAAGGTAATCGAACAATTGGCCAGGTAAGCAGGTGGGAGGCTCCCCTTACTTAGAGAGTAAGGTCCTAATTAAGTAACCACCTTTTAGGCTTGCCTAGACACCAATTAGATCAATTAATCTAATATGACTAACTCATGTTGGTTCACCCTCGACTGATTAGGGAGGTTTCGATTTAGGTCTCACTCGATCGCGTATTCACATCTCATGCAAATATATATCTATCCATATAAACATAAGCATTAAACATCTAGGCATTTATCAAAAATAAAATTAATGGTGATGATCATGGATCCAGGATGGGGTCATTTTACAACCACATGCACGTCAATTGGTTTGATTGTCTTCAACTCTTGACTCGATCTTGATCCCTTAGGTCCAATTGTGATCAACTACTTGATCCATCTTCAATCAACCCTTGATCTCGATCCGCGCATGTTGAGCTTGTTGATGTACATATCAATCAACCATCGACGTGCAACACACATCACAGATTACATCCCAGATTGCTTTAAAAATTAAAATAAAAATAAAGAATAAATTACAACCCTTTTTATGAGACACGCAGGTCTCTAATACATGAATTTAAGATGCACGCAGGCATCTGAAAATTAAAATTATATGCATCACAGAACATCGCAGAACATTTCAGCACATTCAAAGGGTCCATCCATGATCATCACCATACGCATCACATGCATAAAAATTATTTTCAGATCTGATATTTAACTGATTATTTCATCTCATGACTTGCTAATTATGCAACATATGATTCTAAACATTTGTAATCACATTATCAAAGCATTAGAATCATTAATCCAAGCATCCAATAATTAGTATGCAGAAAAATCAGCAAGCTGAAAATTCTGCACACATAAATTTCAGCAAGCATAATCCCTTAAATTTCAGATCTAAAATGCCTTAAAAAATTTAATTCTAATCTTAATCTACATAACCATAGCTCTGATACCACTGTTAGCATCCCACATATGCCATGAAAATTTCGAAATAATTTTCAGATTGCAGCGGAAAAACATATGCGGGATCCGTTCATCGCATGAATGTGTTTTAAAACTTTTCGTTTGTAGATAGATTAGAATTAAATTATTTTAAACCATTTTAAAATCATTAAGAAGATTAGATCTTCACCTTGTGCGGGTAGATGGTCTCCGCAAATCTGATTTACGTGGTATTTGATCAAGGCTCAGTGGAAGCCGCACACGCGTCCGGCCTCTATAGGTATCCACACGAAGTAGTGAGTCGATCGAAGCCTCTGGATCTCCCCAGGGTGCTAGCTCCCTTGCAGAGATGGCTTTTGATGGCTGAAGTCCTCCCTTACAATCAACTCTTGAATGCCTAGGGAGGAGGAGGAAGAAGGATGGATCAAAAGGAACAAGAACAAAACACTTGCAGCCTTTTCCTTTTCTTTTTCGTTGGAACCAAGAAATGGGAGGAAGAAGGGCCACCCACGCCTCCTTTTCTTTTCTTTTCCCTTACGGCTGAAAGGAGGAAGGAAGAGGGGGAGGGTTGCTGCCATGATCCCAGAAATTAGCATGAGAGGAGGGGCCAAAACCCTCCTCCTTTTAATTCTCAACGTGATAAGGATGAGCTCCTATTTTTTAGGAGCTCACCCTTATCACTTTGGTTCGGCAGCAAGGGGGGGCTTACGCCCCTCCTTTTTCTTCCACGCAATTCCCAAGGGGAGGGGCGTGGGCCCCTCCCTCATATCCCATTTAATTAACCATTTAATCAAATTAATTGGTAATTTAATTTGGGTTCATTTCATGAGTCCAATCCTATTCAAAATAGAATTTTTATGAACCCATTTCAATTTCCTCCTTATCCTAATCTAATTAGGATTTAATTGAACCATGACTCTATTAAACTCTTCAATCCTAATCCAATTAGGAGTTATTTAATTGATTAGATTAAATTTAAAATTAATTAGCACTTAAAATAATCCTAATCTAATTAGGACTTATTAAATTCTAGCCCTAAGACAATTAGGACTTTAGAAATCCTATTCTAAATAGGATTCTAATTTAATTTGAAATTCTAATCCAATTAGGACTTCATGAATCCCACTCCAAGTAGGACTCATGATCAAGTCCAATTAATTAAATCCAATTAATTAAATTAAATTGCAATCCGATTGCAATTATTCCTTCTTCTAACCACTAACTCTTAGCGGGTTATCTATTTGTGATTCCTAATCACATTCAACCATCGGATCGGTCAATACCTCTAATGTGTGTGACCCCATAGGTTCTATTCTGACTGGTAGTGAGAAATATTGCGATCTCTATCACAATATCATTGAAAACTTCTTTCAATGGGTTGAAATAATTTCAACTCAACTCATCAGGGTTCATCGACCATCAATATGATCCTTGTGAGTCTCACGATCCACCAGTGACACCTAGCAGTATGTAGTGGCTATCCAGTAGAATGGAATGATGAACCTCTAGGTGTAGTTATCGTATGATACAGTCCTTCTATCGTGGATCCCTACAGACCGGAGGTCATGGATAACTTGTCAAATCCCGTCGTCTGTCATATGTCTAGATTTATTCGACTTGTGTCTGAGAGTGGAAAACTCTTTCTCCACTTTATATTAATGCCCTGGCCAAGGTCTTAGAACTTAGTCTAATAAATCATATAGGATCACACCTCTTCTATCAAGATCGATAGATTCCATATAGATGCATACCCTACTCCTACAGTGAACTTATTGCAGTCAATCTACACAACAAGGACCCATATGACTAGAGACCATGTATATGTGCAGTCAAACTATAATAGTCTCACTATGAATAGCCGAAGCACCGCAGGTCAAAGGACCAGTCATACTACTGCAACATCAAGTAAGTCACTGACGAGTGGATAGACATCCAAGTGACTTCTTGTCTTGGTCACGCTCAGTACCCTTGTTCTCTAACAAGCACCTGCACTATCACTTTAGTGTCCTTACACTGTAGACTCGAGTCTCGTCCATCCATAAAGAAAGCGATCTGTGCACTGATCGGATCGATCACCGTCCTCATGATGATCCATTGATCAGGAGCATTTATAAATTAATCATCAATGATACATGGCTCAAATTCTCAACTCTTGAGAATATGTATCATCATCTTATTAATTTCTTGGACAATTCATAGACACATAAATAATATGAATGAAAAGATGCCCATTTATTATTCTATAATAATAAAGTCAAGTACAAATTTATGTTCCAGAATTAATAATGTGTCCGCCAGATTGGCTTCTAGGGCATACATCTAACAGGTAAGCTCCTAGGTAAGTGGAGGAGTCACGATGCGTGTAGCAAAGATCCCACTTTAAACCCACTTTTCTCGAACAAAAACTGTCTTCTTTCAATTACTTAAAGGGACAAAGCTTGCCTAGATATCGACCCGAAATATAGAGCAAAATTGGTGCAACTTTCAGTGGTCTTCATCCTATTAAGCTCGAATATCCTTAGGGGCCAACGTCTAGTTGATTTTAATTAGACTTAGGATATTTATGCACTGGGATGATTTTTTGGGCTAAGGACGAGTGATGAAGTTCCGACCTTATCTTTTTAATGGGTTCAACCCTTAGATTATTTTATGCAAATGCTTTATACTATATGCAACAATCAAGAAGATTTTTAACATTTTATGTCATGACATTAAATTGTATTTGAATAGTTGATCAAACAAACTAGCTAAATTTTTTTTTTTATTTTATTTTTTTATTATTTTTTAACAAAAGTAAAATTTTAATCTAGGAATTATTAAAATAGGACTAGTATGAACAAAATAGGAAAATTAATTTAAATACTCACGGCCGGAGTTCGTTCACTTCGGAAATCCAAAAATGTGATCTTGATCTTCCTCGTTACTGATCCCGCTTTGTGTCATCCTTGAATCTGAAAAGATTTGAAATTTCAGCATAAAGAAAGATTGAAGAACTAGAAATTAAAAATTGAAATTTGCAGCCTTGTTCTCGTTCGCACGTTGCAAATCCCCGGCAACGACGCCAAAAACTTGCTACGATTTTAATCTTGCTCTTTTTAAAAGGAAAATTAAATGTAGAATACCCTAAGTATAGGGTGTAGCAAAGTAATATTCTCGGTGAGTCTGAGATCGAATCCACAGGAATTTGACAGTGAACAAAAACTAAAGGCTAAATAATATTCGGATTGACAAAAAAATATAACTAAGGCATTAGGATTCAGGCTAGCACTTAATCATGTTTTTCTTAAAATCACCTATTATCTTAGTTAGATCTGAGTAAAGACCTAACCGAAAAGTGGTGCAATGAAAATACTATTTAAAAAAAATAGATTTAGTTTTATGGGTAGCATTACAGTAATCCTATTTTAAACTACAGGGATTTCTAAGCATCTATTATACCCGAAGGAAATAATAGATCAAAAAAATATATAAGTTTGAAATAATTTCTATAAATCTACTACACCATAAATCAAATCAAAAACATTAAAATTCCATTGATGAATAAATGAAATGCATGAAGAAAATGCTAGGTTTTTTCCTAGCCTTAGCTAAAAGAGATTTAGCTATCCATATGAGATGCAAGCATTTTTATAAAAGGGATTAGCATAGAATAAATAAAATAAAGCGTAAATCCTTTTTTTTTTTCTTTCTTCTCTTAAGAAAATAGAGGGCTCTATTTTCTTTCTTTTCTTTTTTTTCTTCTCTCTCCAATGGTTCCCTGGCTTCCTCTCTTTCCCGAATGGCCTCCCTCCTCCCTTTCCTCCACCGGATGGGAAGATCGGAAGAGGAGATGCAGATGGTTGGTCTCCATCCTTCCCTTCTTCCCTCCCTCACCCGGTTGGCTTCCTTCCTCTTCTTGTTCTGTGTCCTCCACCTGCCTCCACCGGATGCTCTACTCTCGCCTCTCCCCGTTCCTTTTATAGACACCCTCAGCGGGGTGGCTGGGAGATCCAAAAGCAACGCCTGCTGGGAGCGGATGAGACGCTAATGAGATTGGAGGAAGTTGAATCGGCTGAATGGGAAGAAAATGTGAACCGTTGGGATGTTGAGAAGACTTCTTGGTTGGGATTTATTCGCTGGGAATGTTGCTGGATGTTGGGAAGTTGAAGATTTGGGCAGACGATCGGCTGGGAACTTTGGATAAACGAAACGCTGCCGTTTGGATGTTGAAACACGGCCGAAATCGTTGAAGAAGAAGAACGAGGGAGCTTCGGAAGACCTGGATGCGGATGAGACGCTGATGAGATTTCACGATGCTCGGGAGACCTCACAGACTATTGGGTTTGTTCCAAAACAGAGGAGATGGGAAGACATTGATGTTGGGAAGTTGCTTGGAAACGGATACTTGGTTTGAGAAGCAATTGAATTGCTTTGGGACTCTCGAGATGGCTCGGGGACGCTTGAAGATGTTGGGAAATCACTTGCTTCAACCTGTTGACATGGATGCATGAGAATTTTAGGTTAGGAACTGTTGGGTCACCTCATCACGGACACTGAAAAATTTGTTGAGCTCGGGTTGCCGGGCATTGGCAATTAGGACCTCTTTGGTGCTGGCTTCACGAGCTGGCACTGCTGATTAGATTTGTATCAGCTTTGTTCAGAGCATCTTCTCTGGACTTGTCCTTGTGTTGGTGAGAAGTGATTTCTTCCACCGCAAGCATTGCGGATGAAGACACAAGGCTTGGTTGTTCTGCCGAAAGTAGATTCTTCCGGTCTCAAAGCAATATGCTTTTCCTCTGCTTAGTCAGAGGTATGTTCTTTTTCCTTGGTTTGATGCAGCTTTACTGGCTTAAACCTGAGATCAGCAATAATTAATTGATGTTGGGTCTTGATTGCACCCTTTCTTGGCCTAATTGCCAAAATACTCTGCCACATATGTTCTGTATCTTTAGCTCTACTCGTCTTATGCATTTGATTATGCATAGAAGTAGATTGTTCTTCTTCTTCTTCAGGAGATAGAGTATCCTCTGCATAAGGATCTTGGGCTTCTCCTGCAAGACACCTGAATTTATTATTATCATCAGGTATAGAGTTAAATGAACTCTGTGATGCAGTATCCTTCATTCATACTGTCTTCTTTGATGCAGTACTCTTCATGGAGTCTGTCTTCATCTGCTCTGTTTCAAAGGTGGAGCAGAACTCCTGAAGAGAACTGTTTCACTGCTTTTTATATCTTTAAGTCCTTTCGATCTTTCTTTTCCTTTTCTTTATGTCGTGTCATTCTTTATTCATTTGTCTGTCGTCCATGTGAGGAGACAGTATGACCCCGGACTCCAAAATGAATTGGAATCCATTGTAACCCGCGGTCTATATAAGGCTATCGACTAAAGAATAAAGGTCGAAAGGGTGAGACCCTTTTGGCAGAAAGCAACACCGACCAATGTTATGTCACTCTGACAGATGGCATCTCCACCAGCAGAGGATAAGAAAAGGACGCACGAAGGAATCTACTTTCGGCGGACCAAGGATACTGTGCAATAAAGCACCTTTTACAATAGCAGAACTGTTTCACTGCTTTTTATAGCCTTGAGTCCTTTTGGTCTTTCTTTTTCTTTTCTTTATGTCGTGTCATTCTTTATTCATTTGTCTATCATCCATGTGAGGAGACAGTATGACCCCGGACTCCAAAATAAATTGGAATCCATTGTAACCCGCGGTCTATATAAGGCTATCGACTACTCGCATTGGGTAGGAGGAACCTTACTTAGCCCCTTGAAGTAATAAGAAAATCTCTTTGCTTCACATCTCTGAGTTTGGGTTCTTGATCTCTTCCTTCCTTCTTCCCCTGCTTCTGCATCCGAGGGTCTCACCCCCTCAAGCTGGTATTAGAGCCAAGTAACGTTCTTGGTTAGGAAGGAGGCTACCGTATCCCGCTAGGCCGGAGGAACAGGGCTTAGCCTAATGAAAGGCTAAGAAGGCGTCTGGCTTGGCAGTGCTAAAGCACTCGAAGGTATGATGGTTCTTCACCTTAACTTTGATACCTGTGTCAGGTTCCAATCCATGAGGGTGATTATCCTCTGTTGGAGCTCTTCACAGATTAATCTTCAGAGCCTATTCTATGGGCATATGAAGATGAGTTGAGAATAGTTTTTATTCTGCTACATAAAGCATGAACTGGTAGTCTGTTTATCTATGTTAATCTATATACCATATTAGCCTAAGATCTTTGAGGGTGACTACTGGCACATGAACTGACAGTCTCTTTGTGCCCATGTTAATTTATATACCCTATAAACTGAGGTTGTGAGGATAGTATTTGCTGCTTATCTCTAGGGGATAATGTGCTTGGATGGGTTGAGGCCGAGGGCAGGAGGCTGTGACCCGGTGGTAAGTCCCGTTAAGCCGAAGGACCAGCGTTAGGGCAGCATGTAGGGTAGTTCTGGCTAAGTACCCATAGTTTGCCTCCCGTGTATGGCACATTGCCTTAGATTGATGAGGGAAAGAGACCAGATATACTGTTCAACCAATGGATGGGTGTGTGATATATACTTTTACATGGAACGATGTTTCTGCCATATCATTCATATGTGGTAGTGTGCCAGACTAGTTGTCGTATGGATCAAAGGATATGTGATATATATGTTAACATTTATTGAATAGTTTACCATATCATTCATATGTGGTAGTGCTTTTATGTTTCAGAATTATAAACTGTTATTCAACCATTGTTCTTCATTGATGGATGAAGTTAAGGGTAAAGAACATTATAACTTCAATGTGCATTTAACTTAGCATTGGCCAACATGCCAGTCAAAGCCTACACCCATGGAGAAATGCTCCAGTTGCCCTGGTTCCAACCGTAACAATGAAGTTATGGAAATGTTTAAATTATATTTTAATGATCTGAGTCTAATAGACCATAAAATATATCTTCAAATAGGAAGTATAAGAAGAAGAAATTTCTTAAATAAAGAATTTTAGTCAGAAGATAATAAAATCTTCCAAACATGGTATTTTACCAAGTTAAAAGTAACTGAGATTGAATATTACACTCAGTATCCCATACAAACCAATGGAAACAGAGAATGTTTTGTTCCTTGGTCTATACAGTTCTATACAGAACAAAAAGCAACATTAATGCTTAACTCTTTTCTTATAGAAAAGATATTATTGGAAGATCCTGATAAAACATTCAGGATAGATCTTTCAGACTTAATAAGTCTAGAAGAAGATCACCTAGATAATCAATCTAGGATACTTCCAGATCTAACAGATTAGTCAGACTTAACTGATTATCTGTTGGACCTATCTGATAGGAAAGACAGTGAACTAGAATATTCAGAATGTAACAATCTAATAGAGTTCACTAGTTTACCTATGGCAGATAGTGATCCTTTCCAAATTAAGGAAAAGGAAATAGACCAACAAATAGTTGTGTCAGGACAAAAAGATCTTTCAGACTTAATAAGTTTTGAAGAAGATCGCCTAGACAATCAATCTAGGATAATTTCAGATCTAATAGATCTGTCAGACTTAGCTGATTGGGAAGATAGTAAACCAGAACTTAGTGAAAATATAATAGAGTTTACTAATCTACCTATGTTAGGTAAGGATCCCTTTCAAATTATTGAAAGGACAATAGGTCAAGAAATAATTGAACCTATAGAGAAAACAGAAAATGTTCTGTCTAAAACTGAGTTTGTTAATGTTAACAACTCAGAAGAAATTAAGACTAAATATATGTCTTACTTTATAAGGTTCAAGAATAAGCTTGAATCTAGACAAATAGGAGTAAATAAACTCTTAGGATTAATAGTGAATCCTAAATTGGGTTCAAATATGGATAGGCAGTTCTCCCTGTCAGTCCATTATTGGAAATCCAAGATAAGAAAAAAATTGTTAATAAAACTGAAAAAAGAATATTCTTCCAAATGGGAAGAACAAAAGAAAGAAAAGGATGTAGATAATAGCTCTACATTAGATGGATCACCTAAAGGATTAAATAATATTCCTCTAATAGGTATTTTGGTTAATAACCTACTAATCTCAATAATTAAATTGAGAAACCAAGTATTGTTGGAGATAATATGTTAGCCAACGGACAGAGAGCTTCAATCTCAATAAATGAATTGAGGCGTGAAATCAAGCAACTAAAGGTAGAAATAAATCTGCTAGAAGCTCAGAAAAACATAGTGCCTGAAATTAAAAGGCAAAAGGGAGAATTAATATTCTCTTATCTCCCAAAACCCCATAATAAGGTATTAATCCAAGCTAGGAATCAGTTAGCTTGTAGAGAAGAATACCTAAGTTTTCTTGAACAAGAAGCTAAAATATTTAGCATAGAAAGAAAACTTAGAGATCCTTATACAATCCAAAAAACTAAGGATCTAGGAAAACAGATAGGTAATGAACTATCTTATACAAATTGGTCTATGAGAAATCATACCATTTTCCTACCTTATGATGACTCCTTTAATGAAAAGGATATACCTCGTAAGGCTAGACCAACCCATATAGACAAGAAATACCTTGATCTGTGGAGAAAAGAGTTAGAAACACTCCTGAATAGAGGGATGATTAGGGAATCCCAATCCCCATGGAGTTGTTCAGCTTACTATGTCAATAAAAACATAGGAAAAGATAGAGGTAAACCAAATTTGGTTATAAATTATAAACCTCTAAACAAGGTCTTGAAATGGAAAAAATATCCATTTCCAAAACAAAGAGACCTCTTAGAAAGATTAAGTAAATCACTAATCTTTTCTAAGTTCAACCTGAAATCAGGTTATTATCAGACCCAAATAAAGGACTCTGATAGATATAAAACTGCATTTATTACACCAATAGGGCAATATGAATGGAATATAATGCCATTTGGTATAAGAAATGTACCCTCTGAACTCTAGAGTATATAGAATGAGATTTATAATCCATTCTCATACATTACCATTAATTATAATGATGAAGTTATAATGTTTTCTAAATCAATAGAACGACACTGTGAAGCTGGTATCAGAGCAATCAAGAAATAGAAGCTGGTATCAGAGCCAAGTAACGTTCTTGGTTAGGAAGGAGGCTACCGTATCCCGATAGGCCGGAGGAACAGGGCTTAGCCTAATGAAAGGATCTCTGAGTTTGGGTTCTTAATCTCTTCCTTCCTTCTTCCCCCGCTTCCGCATTCGAGGATCTCACCCCCTCAAGCTAGTATCAGAGGGTCATAGCCTCCCGCCCTCGGCCTCAACCCATCTAAGCACATTATCCCCTAGAGATAAGCACCAAATACTATCCTCACAACTTCAGTTTATAGGGTATATAAATTAACATGGGTACAAAGAGACTGTCAGTTCATGTGCTAGTAGTCACCCTCAAAGATCTCAGGCTAATATGGTATATAGATTAACATAGATAAACAGACTACCAGTTCATGCTTTCTGTAGCAGAATAAAAACTATTCTCAACTCATCTTCATATGCCCATAGAATAGGCTTTGAAGATTACTCTGTGAAGAGCTCCAACAGAGGATAATCACCCTCATGAACTGGAACCTGACACAGGTATCAAAGTTAAGGTGAAGAACCATCATACATTCGAGGGCCTTAGCACTGCCAAGCCAGACGCCTTCTTAGTCTTTCATTAGGCTAATCCCTGTTCCTCCGGCCTACCGGGATACGGTAGCCTCCTTCCTAACCAAGAACGTTACTTGGCTCTGATACCAGCTTGAGGGGGTGAGACCCTCGGATGCGGAAGCGGGGGAAGAAGGAAGGAAGAGATCAAGAACCCAAACTCAGAGATGTGAAGCAAAGAGATTTTCTTATCACTTCAAGGGCTAAGTAAGGTTCCTCCTATCCAATGCGAGTAGTCGATAGCCTTATATAGACCGCGGGTTACAATGGATTCCAATTCATTTTGGAGTCCGGGGTCATACTGTCTCCTCACATGGACGACAGACAAATGAATAAAGAGTGACACGATATAAAGAAAAGAAAAAGAAAGACCGAAAGGACTCAAAGCTATAAAAAGCAGTGAAACAGTTCTGCTTTTGTAAAAGGTGCTTTATTGCACAGTGTCCTTGGTCCGTCGAAAGTAGATTCCTTCGTACGTCCTTTTCTTGTCCTCTGCTGGTGGAGATGCCATCCATTAGAGTGATGTGACATTGGTCGGTGTTGCTTTCTACCGAAAGTGATTCCTTCGTTGCCAAGAAAGCATCTTTCCTCAATCGGAGGGATTCCTTCCGCCTGAAGGAAAGCAATTATATGACTAAAAGTGGATTTTGTCAGGACCACTTTGGTGCTGGCTTCACAAGCTGGCACTGCTGATTAGATTTGTATCAGCTATGTTCAGAGCATCTTCTTTGGACTTGTCCTTGTTTTGGTGAGAATTGATTTCTTCCACCGCAAGTATTGCTGATGAAGACACAAGGCTTGGTTGTTCTGCCGAAAGTAGATTCTTCCGGTCTCAAAGCAATATACTTTTCCTCTGCTTAGTCAGAGGCATGTTCTTCCCCTTGGTTTGATGCAGCTTTTCTGGCTTAAACCTGTGATCATCAATAATTAATTGATGTTGGGTCTTGATTGCACCCTTTCTTGGCCTAATTGCCAAAATACTCTGCCACATATGTTCTGTAGCTTCAGCTCTACTCGTCTTATGCATTTGATTATGCATAGAAGTAGACTGTTCTTCTTCTTCTTCAGGAGGTAGAGTATCCTCTGCATAAGGATCTTGGGCTTCTCCTGCAAGACTCCTGAATTTATTATTATCATCAGGTATAGAGTTAGATGAACTCTGTGATGCAATATCCTTCATTGATACTGTCTTCTTTGATGCAGTACTCTTCATGGAGTCTGTCTTCATCTGCTCTGTTTTGAAGGTGGAGCAGAACTACTACTTGAGCTAGTCCAGACATTTGGACATGATCTCTTCAGTTGTACATTGTGGATATTTTCTGGAGAGTTTAACTTTCAAACTGGCAAAATAATTGTTAATAGAGCCTTCAGACTGCTGGATTTCAGTACGGTCTTTTTTAAAGGTTACTAAATCAGATTTAATGGTGGTGATGATATCATCATATTTTTCTCTGGGCATTCTCAGCCACCATTTATAGAGAAATTTTCTCTTAAGAACAGGAATATTTACCTCCTGGTCCATCTCTGCCGATATGATCCACTTAAATATCCATGGGATCTTGTTCTGGATTATGAACATCATCGGGCATAGCTCTGAAGAGATGCAGTCATCTGTGAGCTTGTTGATGGTGGAATGATTATCCACCCGTTCTTCAAAATATTCAACAATTGGTGTGGTGAGCATATTGAGATCTGGCCCAAACTTGGTCCACCATTTGTAAAACCATCCTGGCAGTGATTTCTGCAGTACTTCGGGATCCACCTGTATAAACCAAGAATGCTTTTTCTTGGGATTTTCATAATAGAAAATATTGGTGAATGCCTGAACATAGTCCCAGTAATTGACTAGATAGACTTGTCCATTGGTTGTGATCTGCTTGGCCTGATTTGGGTCAAGTCCCCATTCATTTGGTTTGATCACCTTCAGAATGATGCATTTGCTATAATTAATAATTTCACTCCTGATATTTCCATTTTGGAAATTATGTTGAGTTTCTACAGATTTAGTATGGAGCAGGAGTGCTTCCATTACTACTCTGTTTTTCTCCTCCATTGAAGGGTAACTCCGTTCGTCAAAGTATTTTTGACGTATGAACCGAGGATCACTCAGATGAGGAACTTTATTGTGATCCAGGTACATAATAACCTCCTCGAATTTCTTCTCCGAGTAAGTACTGTCCAGAAAATTCTCTTGTAGTACTTCCTTCATCGTTGGGCTCGATGATGAAGTTGGTTGTAAGGGAGTTCCTTCCCAGCATCACTATGTTGTTCATAGTTAACCTTCTGTTTCCCTTTATTGAGATAGGTTGCCAAGTCCACCATTTTCGAACTGCTGGTTTCCATTGGTGGAAAATTACCAAGAGTTAAATGTGGAGCAGCTTGAGTGGGAAGTGCATAAGCACTGCGTCCCCTACCATAAGTGGGAAGTGCATAAGCACTGCGTCCCCTAACATAATGACCATAATGGGGCCTTGTATTCCCAGTATTTTTGGGAAGTGCTATATTTGCGCTGCGTCCCCTGATATTTCTGGTAGATGATTTTCTGCCTTGTTCATGGTAGTCTCGCCTAGGGATCATCCCTGTAGAATTCATGAAACAAGGGATAACGAAGATAATTTTCTTCTTCCATCAAATCTTCAATTTGAAAATTAAAAACACATAATTGTGCTTGCCACTGAGCAGATACTTTCTGCTGGGCTTCAATGATTTGTTTGGCTGCATTGCAGTCAGTCCTCACCACAAATGGCTGAGTTAACAAATCATTTTGAAAGAAGGAGATAACTTTCACTATTGAAAGTATTCCTCTTTCTGTGTGTGAATACTTACTTTGAGCGGCATTCCACATTCCAGAGATGTATTGCAGGAAAAACTCTTTACCTTGGATTGGATCCAAATGTTTTAAGATTTCCTCAAAACCAGTAGGAGAGGTGAAAACATGGATATTCTTAAGCTAATTTGAATTTGGTAAAGTAGGATTTTGAAGTGGGATTATTTTTCCAAAGCTGATATAGTGGCCCGGAAACCTAATTGAGGTTTGGAACAAGTTCATTTTATCAGCAATTATGGTTAACCCATTATTATTAGTTACCATTTCAAAGATTTTTATATCTTTAAAGTGTTGTTCTATTGATTTAGAAAACACTATAACTTCATCATTATAATTAATGATAATGTGTGAGAATGGATTATAAATCTCATTCTGTATACTCTGGATTTCAGAGGGTGCATTTCTTATACCAAATGGCATTATATTCCATTCATATTGCCCTATTAGTGTAATGAATGCAGTTTTATATCTATCAGAGTCCTTTATTTGGGTCTGATAATAACCTGATTTCAGGTTGAACTTAGAAAAGATTAGTGATTTACTTAATCTTTCTAAGAGGTCTCTTTGGTTTGGAAATGGATATTTTCTCCATTTCAGGACCTTGTTTAGAGGTTTATAATTTATAACCAAATTTGGTTTACCTCTATCTTTTCCTATGTTTTTATTAACATAGTAAGCCAAACAACTCCATGGGGATTAGGATTCCCTAATCATCCCTCTATTTAGGAGTGTTTCTAAGTCTTTTCTCCACAGATCAAGGTATTTCTTGTCTATGTGGGTTGGTCTAGCCTTACGAGGTATATCCTTTTCATTAAAGGGGTCAACATAAGGTAGGAAAATGGTATGATTTCTCCTAGACCAATTTGTATTACATAGTTCATTACCTATCTATTTCCCTAGATCCTTAATTCTTTGAATTGTATAAGGATCTCTAAGTTTTCTTTCTATGCTAAATATTTTAGCTTCTTGTTCAAGAAAACTTAGGTATTCTTCTCTACAAGCTAACTGATTCCTAGCTTGGATTAATACCCTATTATAGGGTTTTGGGAGATAAGAGAAAATATTAATTCCCCCTTTTGCCTTTTAATTTCAGGCACTATGTTTTTCTGAGTTTTTAGCAGATTTATTTCTGCCTTTAGTTGCTTGATTTCATGCCTCAATTTATTTATTGAGACCGAAGCTCTCTATCCGTTGGCTAACATATTATCTCCAACAATACTTGGTTTCTCAATTTAATTATTGAGATTAGTAGGTTATTAACCAAAATACCTATTAGAAGAATATTATTTATTCCTTTAGGTGATCCATCTGATGTAGAGCTATTATCGACATCCTTTTCTTTCTTTCCTTCTTCCTATTTGGAAGAATATTCTTTTTTCAGTTTTATTAACTGATTTTTCTTTATCTTGGATTTCCAATAATGGACTGACAGGAAGAACTGTCTATCCACATTTGAACCCAATTTAGGATTCACTATTAATCCTAGGAGTTGGTTTACTCCTATTTGTCTAGATTCAAGCTTATTCTTGAACCTTATAAAGTAAGACTATATTTAGTCTTAATTTCTTCTGAGTTGTTAACATTAACTAACTCAGTTTTAGATAGAACATTTTCTGTTTTCTCTATAGGTTCAATTATTTCTTGACCTATTGTCCTTTCAATAATTTGAAAGGGATCCTTACCTGACAAAGGTAGATTAGTAAACTCTATTATATTTTTACTAAGTTCTGGTTTACTATCTTCCCAATCAGCTAAGTCTGACAGATCTATTAGATCTGGAAGTATCCTAGATTGATTGTCTAGGCAATCTTCTTCAAAACTTATTAAGTCTGAAAGATCTTTTTGTTCTGACACAACTATTTGTTGGTCTATTTCCTTTTCCTTAATTTGGAAAGGATCACTATCTGCCATAGGTAAACTAGTGAACTCTATTAGATTGTTACATTCTGAATATTCTAGTTCACTGTCTTTCCTATTAGATAGGTCCAACAGATAATCAGTTAAGTCTGACAGATCTGTTAGATCTGGAAGTATCCTAGATTGATTATCTAGGTGATCTTCTTCTAGACTTATTAAGTCTAAAAGATCTATCCTAAATATTTTATCAGGATCTTCCAATAATATCTTTTCTATAAGAAAAGATTTAAGCATTAATGTTGCTTTTTGTTCTGTATAGAACTTTATAGACCAAGGAACAAAACATTCTCTGTTTCCATTGGTGTGTATGGGATGCTGAGTGTAATATTCAATCTCAGTTATTTTTAACTTGGTAAAATACCATGTTTGGAAGATTTTATTATCTTCTGACTGAAATTCTTTATTTAAGAAATTTCTTCTTGTTATACTTCCTATTTGAAGATATATTTTACGGTCTATTAGACTCAAATCATTAAAATATAATTTAAACATTTCCATAACTTCATTGTTATGGCTGGAACCAGGGCAACTGGAGCATTTCTCCATGGGTGTAGGCTTTGACTGGCATGTTGGCCAATGCTAAGTTAAATGCACATTGAAGTTATATTGTTCTTTACCCTTAACTTCATCCATCAATGAAGAACAATGGTTGAATAACAGTTTATAATTCTGAAACATAAAAGCATTACCACATATGAATGATATGGTAAACTATTCAATAAATGTTAACATATATATCACATATCCTTTGATCCGCACGACAACTAGTCTGGCACACTACCACATATGAATGATATGGCAGAAACATCGTTCCATGTTAAAGAATATATCACACACCCATCCATTGGTTGAACAGTATGTCTGGTCTCTTTCCCTCATCAATCTAAGGCGATGTGCCATACAGGGGAGGCAAACTACGGGTACTTAGCCGGAACTACCCTACATGCTGCCTAACGCCAGTCCTTCGGCTTAACGAGACTTACCACCGGGTCACAGCCTCCCGCCCTCGGCCTCAACCCATCCAAGCACATTATCCCCTAGAGATAAGCACCAAATACTATCCTCACAACTTAAGTTTATAGGGTATAAGAATTAACATGGGTACAAAGAGACTGTCAGTTCATGTGCCAGTAGTCACCCTCAAAGATCTCAGGCTAATATGGTATATAGATTAACATAGATAAACAGGCTACCAGTTCATGCTTTATATAGCAGAATAAAAACTATTCTCAACTTATCTTCATATGCCCATAGAATAGGCTCTGAAGATTACTCTGAGAAGAGCTCCAACAGAGGATAATAACCCTCATGGATTGGAACCTGACACAGGTATCAAAGTTAAGGTGAAGAACCATCATATCTTCGAGTGCCTTAGCACTGCCAAGCCAGACGCCTTCTTAGCCTTTCATTAGGCTAAGCCCTATTCCTCCGGCCTACCGGGATACGGTAGCCTCCTTCCTAACCAAGAACGTTACTTGGCTCTGATACCAGCTTGGGGGGTGAGACCCTCGGATGCAGAAGCGGGGGAAGAAGGAAGGAAGAGATCAAGAACCCAAACTCAGAGATGTGAAGCAAAGAGATTTTCTTATTACTTCAAGGGGCTAAGTAAGGTTCCTCCTACCCAATGCGAGTAGTCGATAGCCTTATATAGACCGCCAGTTACAATGGATTCCAATTCATTTTGGAGTCCGGGGTCATACTGTCTCCTCACATGGACGACAGACAAATGAATAAAGAATGACACGACATAAAGAAAAGAAAAAGAAAGACTAAAAGGACTCAAAGCTATAAAAAGCAGTGAAACAGTTCTGCTTTTGTAAAAGGTGCTTTATTGCACAGTGTCCTTGGTCCACCGAAAGTAGATTCCTTCATACGTCCTTTTCTTGTCCTCTGCTAGTAGAGATGCCATCCGTTAGAGTGACGTGACATTGGTCAGTGTTGCTTTCTGCCGAAAGTGATTCCTTCGTTGCCAGGAAAGCATCTTTTCTCGATCGGAAGGATTCCTTTCGCCTGAAGGAAAGCAATGATATGACTGAAAGTGGCTTTTGTCAGGACCACTGTTGACCCCCTAATGGATTTTGATGAATACAACACACTAGAGTATAATTCCATTTGTCTTAACAATTTAATTGAGGATTTCATGTGTTTTATTAAAAATATTGTTAAGAAAAGTCTAGGCATGTTCCCATAATTTTTAAGAATTTATTGAAGAATTTTTGAAATGAAGAAAATAGATCAGGGACAGCCGAGACGTCTCTGGGTTGTCTCAGAGACGTCTTTGGGACAAACAGAAAGAACTGGCACGTCGGGAGACGTCCCCGGCACCTGGCGAGGCGTCTCGCAGGGTCGGAGTCGACTCTCTCAGTAGCAGAGTCGACTCTCTGAGTGGCGGCAGAAAGGCAGATTTCAAGTGATATACGCGAGCCGTCCCCACAGTACGCGGAGTCGTCCCCGCAAGTAAAAAGCAGACTTCCCGAGTCGTCCCCGAGGTAGCGGAGACGGCTCTCTCAGGGTTTTCCAGAGAATGTCTTTTTCGGTGACAAAGCAGCGAAGACGTCCCCTGAAAGAGCGGAGTCGACTCTCTCAGAGAATTCCAGAAGACATGTTTTTCGGAGATAAAGAAGCGGAGTCGTCCCCGAGGGAGCGGAGTCGTCCCCATGAAAAAAGCACAAACAAGCCGAGACGTCCCCGTAAAGTGCCGAGACGACCCTCTCAGAAAAATAGAAAAACAAGGATTCAAACCATTCATCAGTGGAGTCGTCCCCGTAAAGCGCCGAGTCGACCCCAAACAACGTCAAAAGTAAAATCTTGTAGCCGAGACGTCTCTCGTTAAAGCGGAGACGTCTCCGGAGCGCCTGAGACGCGACTGACAACTTTTGCAGGTTTGGTTTGAATTTCAAATCTCTTTTACTTTATCTCTAACGGCTATATTTGCTTTTTGGGCTATAAAAGGGACCTCTTAAGTGCTTCTCAACAACTCTTAACCAACCCAAAGCTAGATCATTCAAGAGAGAAGCAAGAGAGAGAGATTCAAGGGAGTTAGTGCATTCAAGTGAAGAAATCAAGTGTTTTCAAGCTTCCCAAGTGATTTCAAGCTCAACTACTTTCTTCCGCTCGGAATTCAAAGCTCACACTCAAGCCTACGTGATCCACATCGGAAGAATCATCATTTCCCACGCTTCCAACGGCAAAAGGATTCTTCCGGGTTTTAAAATTTATCATTGTTATATTTGCTTATTTAGAGCTTTTCAATCTTTTGTAAAACTCTTTCAATATCGTGCTTGTTCCAGTCAAGGGACTTGGAATAAGGGAAAGGCGTCCCAAGCCTAGGTGAAATTGGGGGTTATAGGGTTTGTTGTTAGCCCGGTGTAAAACAATGAGTTGGGTAGTGCACTCGCAAAACTACCGGACTGTAATCTTAGATTATAGTGGAAATTCTCAAAGGTGCTTTGGGGAGTGGATGTAGGAGCAGTGGAAGCTCCGAACCACTATAAAACCGTGTGTTTGCAATTGGTTGTTTTCATACCTCTATCTTTGCTTTAGTTCATTCATTTGTGCGTTTTACCTTTTAAATAGTCAAAAAGTTTTAAAACACCCAATTCACCCCCCTCTTGGGTGACCATCTCTGGGCAACAAGTGGTATCAGAGCGGGTGCTCTGTGTATTTCTTGAAAGACCTAACCGTCTTAGCCAAAGATCTAGATGGCAACACCCTTTAACAATGTTCCTGCTGAGGGGCAAGCAACCAATAGACCTCCACTCTTCAATGGGACAAATTATACCTATTGGAAGACTAGAATGAGGATCTTCATTCAAGCACAAGACTATGCCTTGTGGAGGGTTATAGTCAAGGGACCACAAGAACCATCACACATGGTTAATGGCATTCAAGTTCCCAAACCTGAGGAGGATTGGGATGAGAATGATGATAGGATGGCTCAACTCAATTCTAGAGCCATGAACTCATTATTTTGTGCTCTAGATGTAAATGAGTTTAATAGAGTCTCCACATGTAGTTCCGCTAAGGAAATATGGGATAGGCTTGAAGTTACCCACGAGGGTACAAATCAAGTCAAAGAGTCCAAAGTGAACATTCTAGTTCACAAATATGAGTTGTTTAAGATGGAACCCAATGAAACCATCACATGCATGTTTACACGCTTTACCGATATAATTAATGGTCTAAAGAGTTTGGGTAAATCTTATACTAATCCGGAACTTGTGAGTAAAATTCTCAGGTCTTTGCCGAAAGCATGGGAAGCAAAGGTCACGGCAATTGTAGAAGCCAAAGACCTCAACACCTTGGGACTAGAACAACTTTTGGGCTCATTGATGACGCATGAGCTCACGATGAAGCAACATGAAGATGATTTGCCAAAGAATAAGACAATTGCACTCAAGGCTACTTCGAGTGTGTGTGAAGAAGAAAGTAGTGAGAGTGAGGAAGAAAGCGAGGACGAGGACTTGGGTTTGATAGTTAGGAAGTTTAAAAAATTCATGAGGAAAAAGAAACCCTTCCCAAGGAAAAAGTTTGGAGGAAGAAATGATTGGAAAAAAGAAAAAGAAAAAGAAAGAGACTCAATCATATGCTATGATTGCAAGAGACCGGGACACATTCGTTCCGAATGCCCTCAACAAAAGAAGCATTTTGGAAAGAAGAAGAAGAAGGCATTGAAGGCAACATGGGATGATAGTGACACATCATCCTCTGAGGAAGAGAAGGAAGAGACCGCCAATTTGTGCTTCATGGCATTCGAAGACGACGAGGTATGTCAAAATTCAACTATAAATTTTACTTTAGAAGAATTGTATGAAGCTTTTCAAGAACTTATGGGTGATTGTAGTATGTTAGGAGCAAAGAATAAAGAGTTAAAAGCCTCCAATCAAAAACTGAAAGAAGATATTGAAAACTTATTGATTGAGAAGGAGAGCGTTAAAAATATTAACACCATTGACCTAGAAAATAAAAATTTAAAACTTAGCATTGAAAATGAAACGGCAAAAACACTAATTAAGGAATTAAATCTAAAAGTAAAATCCCTACTCGATAATAATACCTCACTTGCACAAAATGTTGAATCCCTTAAAAAGGATAAGGAAGAACTAGTTAAAGAAAATTTAAATCTTAAGAATGAGGTACATAAGTACAAACCAATTGTTGGAAAATTTACACAAAGCTCTGAAAAATTAAATCTTATTCTTTCAAATCAAAGAGCTGTTTTTAATAAAGCTGGATTAGGATATAAAACTAACAAACAACAAAAGTATCTAAAGAATTTCTTTGTAAAAGCAAAAGATGTAAAAACTGAAAAACCTACATGCTTTCATTGTGGAAAGAATGGACATAAAGCCTACTCTTGTATTCAAAGAAAGATCCAAACTAACAAGAGTACATTTGTAAAAGCTAAAAACATAACTAAAGTATGGGTGCCTAAGGGAACCAACTACACTAACCACGAAGGACCCAAGAAAACTTGGGTACCTAAGAGCTGCACATGATCACTTTGCAGGTATGCCTTGCAGCCGGGAATAAAAAGAGAATGTGGTATCTTGATAGTGGTTGCTCAAGGCATATGACCGGTGATAAGAGTCTCTTCGTCACCTTGAAGTCAAAAGAAGGAGGAGTAGTCACATTCGGAGACAATGCTAAAGGTCAAATCATTGGTGTTGGTAAAATCTCCATATCACCCTCCTCATTTATTGATAATGTATTGTTAGTTAATGGACTAAAACATAATTTATTAAGTATAAGTCAATTTTGTGACAAGGGCTTTAAAGTGTCATTTGAATCATCACTATGCATAGTTAGTAGTCCAATTGACAATGAGATCATACTCACAGGACATAGGCATGAAAATGTTTACATGGTAGATCTTGATGATCTCACCATGAAGGATGGCCAATGTCTTGTAGCCATGAATCCCAAAGTCAATGAGACTAGTTGGTTATGGCATCGTAGGTTAGGACATGCTAGCATGGATTTAATTTCTAAATTGATCACAAAAGATCTAGTCAAAGGATTACCAAAGATAGATTTTGAAAAGAACAAAATTTGTGCTAAAAACCCTTAGAACTAATTCACATGGATTTGTTTGGACCCACTAGAACTGCTAGTCTAGGGGGTAAGAAATTTGGTCTTGTAATTGTTGATGATTTTTCACGTTTTACATGGGTTTCATTTCTTGCACACAAAGATGAGTCCTTTCCCGCTTTTATCAAGTTTCATAATAGGGTTTCGAATGAACTCAATCTTAAACTAAAAGCAATTAGGAGTGATCATGGTACCGAGTTTGAAAATCAGCACTTTGAAAAGTTTTGTGACGAAAATGGTATCAATCACAATTTCTCGGCCCCTAGGACACCCCAACAAAATGGGGTGGTAGAAAGGAAGAATCGCACACTAGCAGATATGGCTCGTACCATGTTGTGCGAATCGGATCTACCAAGATATTTTTGGGCTGAAGCAATAAATACTGCATGTCACATTTTAAACCGTGCATTAGTTAGATCTATTTTAAAGAAAACACCTTATGAGTTAATGAAAAATAAGAAGCCCAATATAAGCTACTTTCATGTATTCGGTTGTAGGTGTTTTATTTTAAACAATGGAAAGGACAATCTAAGTAAATTTAGTGCTAAATCAGATGAGGGGATCTTCTTAGGTTATTCCTCATCTAGTAGAGCATACAGGATCTTCAACAAGAAAACTCTCGTTGTTGAAGAATTCATTCATGTTGTTTTTGATGAAGCTAATGGAGATTCTTCTAGAAAAGAAGAAGATAATGATGCAGGTATACTTGAAGACAGAATGAAGGAGTTCTCCATACAAGACAAACAACTTGAAGATGAAGTCAAAGAAGATACAATTCAGCAAGATGAAGAAGATCAACCCTAAGCAAGAAATCAAGATCTTCCTAAGGAATGGAGGTATGCACATGGTCATCCAAGGGATCTAATCCTTGGTGATCCTTCGCAAGGGGTAAGAACAAGATCCTCTCTAAATACTAGTAATTATCTTGCTTTCGTCTCACAAATAGAGCCTAAATCACTAGAAGAAGCCGAAAAAGATGATAATTGGATGAATGCTATGCAAGAGAAATTAAACCAATTTGAAAGAAATCAAGTTTGGACTTTAATGAAAAGATCCCCTAATGTTTCAATTATAGGCACCAAATGGGTATATAGAAATAAACTAGATGAAGATGGAATAGTAACAAGAAACAAAGCTAGGCTAGTGGCCAAAGGCTATAATCAGGAGGAAGGAATAGATTTTGATGAAACTTTTGCTCCTATTGCTAGGTTAGAAGCTATTAGACTACTTTTGGCATATGCATGCTTTATGGATTTTAAACTCTATCAAATGGATGTAAAAAGTGCATTTTTAAATAGTTATATAATGGAGGAAGTTTATGTAGGACAACCTCCAGGTTTTGAAAATCATTTACATCCAGATTACGTTTATAAATTGCATAAAGCATTGTATGGACTTAAGCAAGCTCCTAGGGCATGGTATGAAAGACTAAGTAATTTTCTAATTGAAAATAAATTTAAGAGAGGAAATGTAGATAAAACCCTCTTCATTAAAAGAAAAGAAAATGACTTATTGCTTGTACAAATTTATGTGGATGATATAATTTTTGGTGCTACTAATGATAGCCTTTGTCAAGAGTTTGCCAAGCTTATGCAGGGAGAATTTGAAATGAGCATGATGGGTGAGCTCAACTTCTTCCTTGGGCTACAAATAAAACAATCAGAGGAAGGCATCTTCATCAGTCAGTCCAAATATATCAAGGAAATGTTGGAGAAATTCAAGATGAAGGATGCAAAGGAAATCAGCACACCCATGGGCTCAAGTTGCAAGCTTGACAAAGATGAAAAAGGTAAAAGTATAGACTGCAAATTGTACAGAGGTATGATAGGCTCTTTACTTTACCTTACTGCTAGTAGACCAGATATATTATTCAGTGTTTGTATGTGTGCTAGATACCAAGCATGTCCTAAGAAATCACACTTGCAAGCTGTTAAAAGAATTTTTAGATATCTAGTAGGAACATCTAATGTAGGCTTATGGTATTCTAAACAATCTGACATAAATTTAATTGCTTATTCCGATGCTGATTTTGCCGGGTGCAAACTCGACAGAAAAAGCACAAGTGGCACATGTCAATTCTTGGGTGCTAATTTGGTTTCTTGGTTTAGCAAGAAACAGAATTCAGTTGCCTTGTCCACAGCTGAGGCTGAGTACATTGCAGCTGGAAGCTGTTGTGCCCAAGTTCTTTGGATTAAGCAACAACTTGAAGACTTCGGCATCAAAATGGACAACATACCAATTAAATGTGATAATACAAGTGCAATTAATTTAACAAAAAATCCTGTCCAACACTCTAAATCAAAGCATATAGAGATTAGACATCATTTTATTAGGGATCATGTGCTGAAAAATGATGTGATGATTGAATATGTATGTACTGAAAATCAATTGGCCGATATCTTCACAAAGCCCCTTTGTAAAGATAGGTTCAACTTCTTAAGAAATGCTTTGAGCTTGTATGACCCGAGCAAATAAATTCAACTTGTATTGCAATGCCTTGCTACTCAAAAAACTAGTAATCTACCTCAAGGTCAACATACGTGAAAGCATGAATCCATCTAAGCTAAATGACGAACTGTTTGACTTTCCGGAGGATGGTTATCCTCCCTTGGACTCTTCATAGAGATATTTTCAGAGCCTATCTCATAGGTATTCGAAATTTGGTCAAACATTCCTCATTTCAACATTAATAATTCAAAAATCATTATCAAACCTCTATAGGATGTATTATTAAGGGGGAGGATCACAAACAAACTCATTCTGTATTCACCTAAAGAAATCATAATTAGTGTGATTAAATGAAACAAATTGGGAAAAGATAAAAATCAGTCTGAAATTTTTCAGTGCCGGAGACGTCTCTGGCAAATCGCAGAGACGTCCCCCCGGCGAGACGTCTCGCCTTAGTTGCGGAGACGTCTCGGGGACCGAACGAGAGTTTTTTTAAATAGGTCGAAATAGCTCGAGCCGACCCGAGCTATCCCTTTCATCCCCGACAAAAACAAAAACCCTAGCCTCCATTTTCTCTCCAACACAAACCCTAGCCTCTTTCTCCTCATTTCCCTAGGTTCTCCATTCAATGGCACCTAAAAGAGCTAGGAGGACCGGTGGGAGGCGTCCTAGGGCAGCGGCCGACGGTGAGGAACGGAGGGAAGAACCTTCCGCGCTGTCTCCTCCGGTTGCTCCGCCAACCACGACCATTTCCAGTGCAAATCGCACAGTGACGACCGGTAGGTACATAGACTTTGCATTTCTAGATAGTGAGGGGTTCTCTATTGGAGAGAGACTCCGTGCCCAAGGGTGGGAATACCTTTGTACCCTTAATACTTCGACCTACCCCGGCCTTGTTAGAGAAATGTTTAGTAATATGGCCTTAGGGGACTTAGGGTACACTGCATATGTCTGGGGGACATTGGTAGAAATTAATAAGGATATTCTATCCACTGTTCTGCAAATTCCTAAAGATGGTGAGGCTCCGACCTCACATCCCCAAAGGAAAATAGCCCTAAACTTGCTTCTAGGAAGAGAGGACTGCGGCCCTCTTGATGTAGTCAACTCCCAAGACCTAAATGCCGAAATAAGACTACTTCTAAGTATTGTCAACCGGGTCTTGTTTCCTAAAACCGGTCGCTTCGATTTTGTTTCGGAGCGAGATTTAGTTATCATGCATCATATCCTACTAGGGATTCCTCTAAACCTCCCTAGACTTATGTTGAACTACATTGCTCTATGTCATAGGTATTCTAGGTTTAGTATACCCTATGGCATGATTTTTACCCTACTCTTCAAACACTTCAAAATTCCCATTCCAGAAAATGAGCCTGCAAAACCCTTGAGAAACACTGACTATTATAATGAGGGCACAATGCGAAGAATAGAGTTTCAAAAGGTAGATGAGTCTTGGGTCAAGGTACCAAAAAGAAAAGTTCAAACCCTAGAGCCTGAGATCCCACATCAAGAGTCTGACCACCACTCTCCTCCACCTAGCCACATGGACTTTCCTGATATACCCTCCAGCTCAGCTGGACGTTCCACATCCATGCCACCATCTCCTCCAGTCAGTGGGCCCTACTCCCTATCAGAAGACCAGATGCGCACTTTAGCATCTGTAATTTGCCAGCAGATGAGGGAGGAGATGAGATCGATGATCTCTACTGAGTTGGCCCCCATCAGAGCCTCACATGAAGGGATTCTACAAGAGATGAAGGAAATTAGAGCTCAGATAGAAGCTACAGCGCAAGAACTAGTTAGTGTGAATGCCACCCAAGCCTTCAGATCAATTGAGCTACAAGATAGCTTGAGGACCATCTCAAATAGCCTTCAAGAGTTGACAAGCCCTGGAGGAAATGTGGGCACCTTGGTTGCCCAACTTAGAGGAAGAATTGAAAGGGCAACCATAGAATTTGAAGCACTAGTGGCAGCCTTCCATCAGTCACAGGGAGATCAATTCAGAACACTGCTAGATTCCATCAATGCTTTCATAGATGCAGCTGCTAGGGCTTATGAGCAACGTCGCCGATGAGGGACATTTTGTAGACATCTAGGGATCTTCTTTTTGTAAACCCTAGGCTATTTTTGAAACACTTTTTGTATTAGAAATCAATACTTGTAATGATTTCTTCTTTTAACTTTGTACTGACCTCAAAGGTTTACAATGATACATGAATACAATTTCTTTTGAAACTTTGTGTACATTGCTAACTCTGTGTATGTGATTCTGTGATTGTGTATGTGATCTTGTGATGTGCCATAAAAATCTAATAGCATGCCTTAAGTGGTAAAATTTAACACAACTTATCAATGCATATGACACAGGTGGAGCACATCTTGTGATAACTATGATTAACAAAAAGAGGAGTCTGAAATGAATACCAAAATAAAGGGGGAGTGATATGAATGACTAAATTCATTAATAGAAATAACTTGGACAGGGGGAGCACAACTTGAATATCCTTGGGTGGTTCATGGAAATATGCTGAATTTTACTAGGAAGTATGCTATAAGCACCTAAGGATAATTTGTCCCCTTCATTGTTGATGACAAAAAGGGGGAGTAGATATAATAGAACTTATAGAACTTATATATTGAGTAGACCCAATATGGGAAAATAAAGTAGATATATATATATATATGGAGTAGAACTTAATTATGAAATGCAAAAAGGGGGAGTAGAACCAATATGGATATTGGATACATTGGAATGCAAAATACGAAATTCATACTCCAAAGTTGAATTAGAAAAGATAAAATTGAAGAATATTGGCTTTAAGATAATTACCCTTCTGGAAAAGAAAGGGGGAGTCAAAAAGAACTTAGCTTTCAATTATCTTTAGCATCAATATTTCATTTTAACTTGATTCAAATTCAGTTGATATGCTAAAATTGCTCAAGGGCTATTAAGATTAATTTTATGCATAAGGATAGAACTGAAAATTGACTATTTTAAATTATGCACATTGTGTCTAGCTCTAATCAAAACATTAGACTTGTATATCTGAACAAATACTGTGTATATGTTTAAATTTCGAAATTTGGATATACTCAGTGTTTTGTCATCATCAAAAAGGGGGAGATTGTTGACCCCCTAATGGATTTTGATGAATACAACACACTAGAGTATAATTCCATTTGTCTTAACAATTTAATTGAGGATTTCATGTGTTTTATTAAAAATATTGTTAAGAAAAGTCTAGGCATGTTCTCATAATTTTTAAGGATTTATTGAAGAATTTTTGAAATGAAGAAAACAGATCAGGGACAGCCGAGACGTCTCCGGGTTGTCTCAGAGACGTCTCTGGGACAAACAGGAAGAACTGGCACGTCGGGAGACGTCCCTGGCACCTGGCGAGGCGTCCCGCAGGGTCGGAGTCGACTCTCTCAGTAGCAGAGTCGACTCTCTCAGTGGCGGCAGAAAGGCAGATTTCAAGTGATATACGCGAGCCGTCCCCACAGTACGCGGAGTCGTCCCCGCAAGTAAAAAGCAGACTTTCCGAGTCGCCCCCGAGGTAGCGGAGACGGCTCTCTCAGGGTTTTCCAGAGAATGTCTTTTTCGGTGACAAAGCAGCGGAGACGTCCCCTGAAAGAGCGGAGTCGACTCTCTCAGAGAATTCCAGAAGACATATTTTTCGGAGATAAAGAAGCGGAGTCGTCCCCGAGGGAGCGGAGTCGTCCTCGAGGGAGCGGAGTCGTCCCCATGCAAAAAGCACAAACAAGCCGAGACGTCCCCGTAAAGTGCCGAGACGACCCTCTCAAAAAAACAGAAAAACAAGGATTCAAACCATTCATCAGCGGAGTCGTCCCCGTAAAGCGCCGAGTCGACCCCAAACAACGTCAAAAGTAAAATCTTGTAGCCGAGACGTCTCTCGTTAAAGCGGAGACGTCTCCGGAGCGCCTGGGACGCGACTGACAACTTTTGCAGGTTTGGTTTGAATTTCAAATCTCTTTTACTTTATCTCTAACGGCTATATTTGCTTTTTGGGCTATAAAAGGGACCTCTTAAGTGCTTCTCAACAACTCCTAACCAACCCAAAGCTAGATCATTCAAGAGAGAAGCAAGAGAGAGAGATTCAAGGGAGTTAGTGCATTCAAGTGAAGAAATCAAGTGTTTTCAAGCTTCCCAAGTGATTTCAAGCTCAACTACTTTCTTCCGCTTGGGATTCAAAGCTCACACTCAAGCCTACGCGATCCACATCGGAAGAATCATCATTTCCCACGCTTCCTACGGCAAAAGGATTCTTCCGGGTTTTAAAGTTTATCATTGTTATATTTGCTTATTTAGAGCTTTCCAATCTTTTGTAAAACTCTTTCAATATCGTGCTTGTTCCAGTCAAGGGACTTGGAACAAGGGAAAGGCGTCCCAAGCCTAGGTGAAATTGGGGGTTATAGGGTTTGTTGTTAGCCCGGTGTAAAACAACGAGTTGGGTAGTGCACTCGCAAAACTACCGGATTGTAATCTTGGATTATAGTGGAAATTCCCAAAGGTGCTTTGGGGAGTGGATGTAGGAGCAGTGGAAGCTCCGAACCACTATAAAACTGTGTGTTTGCGATTGGTTGTTTTCATACCTCTATCTTTGCTTTAGTTCATTCATTTGTGCGTTTTACCTTTTAAATAGTCAAAAAGTTTTAAAACACCCAATTCACCCCCCTCTTGGGTGACCATCTCTGGGCAACAACTTTGGTGCTGGCTTCATGAGCTGGCACTGCTAATTAGATTTGTATCAGCTTTGTTCAGAGCATCTTCTCTAACTTGTCCTTGTGTTGGTACAAAGTGATTTCTTCCTCCTGAAGCATTGCACAAGGCTTGGATCTTCTGCCGAAAATAGATTCTTTTGGCTTCAAAGCAATATGCTTTAGTATAGCGCTTATTAGCGTCTTTTATCCAGATTTGGTTATTATCAATCTGTTGCCAATGAGTTAACTTTATTCTTAACTCGATGAACCATGAATCATTTAGAATATCTTCATTATGATATTGGTTCATATAACCACTCAGATTACTTCTCTGAGATTGAGTAATAATACTCCCTTCATTCCTGGCTAAGAATGAAGTTGGTTGCAACGTATTTATTGCTATATAGCGATTTCTCGAAGTGGAATGCCAATTCTTTTGGTGGGAAGTGCTTCCTCACTGCATCCCGTAGGGATTATTCCCATTATTTCGGGAAATGCATCAGCACTGCATCCCCTGTTATAATACATGGGAAGTGCGATTTGCACTGCGTCCCCTGATTTATCAGGCAAATAAAATTTTCTACTCTGACCTTTTGGTTCCTGCAATGTAAACAAATTAAGGAGGACTATTCTCACATGCAGTATTATAATATTTATAATACTTTATAGCATCTATCGATGCACATTAAGATAGTCTTTTAGGAATTTTCCCCTTTTTCTTACATACCAGAGCCTCTTGCTGTGGTGTGGTTGCTCCGACATTGCTGGCTGGACCTGTATAATAGTCAGGAGTATATGCAAATTTTTCTGTTTGATAGGATAATCCTATCTAAGAAAGGTGTTCCATTAATTACAAAAGATGATTTTATTTCATCTTTTGTATTAACATCTGCATAGAAATTGGCTAGTTTTATCCTTGTAAGAACTCACGAGTTAAGAAATCAGGAAGACAATTTTCTTCCGATTTGAGAAATTCAATTTGAAAATCAAAAACACTTAATTGTGCTTGCCATGTAGCAAATATTTGCTTGGACACAAGATTCTTTGCATCTTGTTCAATGATCTATTTTACTGCAGTGCAGTCAACCCTTAATAAAAATTGCTTGTTTAACAAATCATCTTGGAATTTAGAAATGGTTTTAACAATTGCACACATTTCTTTTTTATTTGTTGGATATTGACTCTGAGTGGTATTCCACTTACCAGAGACATATCTTACTAATATTTCTTTACCAATATTTGGATCCAATTGTTTTAAGATTCCTCTATAACCAATGTCTGATGCATCAGTTTCTACAATCTTAAACCAATTTGGATTTGGTAAAGTTAAACAAGGTAAATTTCTTACCTTAGACTTGATTAGTCTAACTTTGTCAGTATGATTCTGACTCCATGGAATAGGGTTTTTATTTAACCTATCATATAGGATAGCTGTATCTTGAGCTAAATCCTTGTAATAATTAGACACATAATTTAAACTTCCTAGAAACCTTTGAAGTTGTTTGGTGTCTAATATTTCATCCGGAAATTTGGATGCAAATTCAATGCTTCTTTCAATTAGGATTATTTTCCCAAAACTAATATAATGGCCCAGAAATCTTATCCTGGTTTGAAATAGATTCATTTTTGAAGCAGATATTGCTAAGCCATTCTTTATGATTATCATCCTGAATGTTTTCAGGCCTTTAAATTGTTGTTCTAATGATTTAGAAAACACTAAGATATCATCAATATAAGTGAGAATGAAATCAAATGGATTAAAGATTTTATTCATGATGCTCTGAAATTCAGAGGGTGCATTCTTCAAACCAAATGGCATTACATTCCATTCATAGTGTCCGAATGGTGTAGTGAATGCAGTTTTATAACGATCTGATTCATTTATTTGAATCTGCCAATACCCTGATTTCAGGTCGAACTTAGAAAAGATTAGTGATTCACGTAATCTATCTAAGAGATTCTTTTTATTTGGTAATGGATATCTTATTCATTTCAAGACATTATTCAGAGGTTTATAATTTATAACCAATCTTGGTTTACCTCTTTCTTTTTCTGCATTCTTATTAACGTAGAAGGCTATGCAACTTTATGAAGATTGGGATTTCCTAATCAGTCCTCTATTTTGGAGTGTCTCAATTTCTTTTTTACACAGATCAAGATATTTTCTATTCATCTGTGTTGGTCTAGCTTTAGTAGGAATATCTTTCTCATTAAAAGATTTCTCATATGGTAAGGAAACAATATGTTTCTTTCTAGACCAAAATGCATAAGGTAATTCACTACAGATTTGATCTGTAAGCTGATTTTCTAGATCCTTGATTTTCTTGATTATATAAGGATCTTGTAATTTCTTTTCTATATTTAGTCTTGTTGTTTCTTGCTTAAGAAAAACTAATTGTTTTTCCTTCTGAAACAAAAGATTTCTGATTTGATTATCCTTATCCTGGGATTTGATGATAAAGGGAAACAGAATTTCTTTTCCCTGCCTATTTGAATAGATACCATTGTTATCTATCCTAATTATAGGCATTATCTCATTTAGAAAGGGTATTCCTAATATAACTGATTGGGTTAAATTTTTAACCATCATAAATGAAGTCTTTATACAGACTTCTGTATTGCAGACATAAGCTTGTGATATCTTATAATTAATTTCTAACTTATTTCTGTCTGCTGCAGCTAAATTCTGCATTGTCTTTTCAAAGAAGGTTGTAGGATCATAACTTCTTGGAGACAATTTAAATTTGCACCGCTGTCTATTAATGCAGTGACATTTTTTAAGACTAAAATGTCTTTTATTACGATATTGATTATCGTATTCCATCTATGGTAACTTAGTTGATTTAAGGTACCAAGGTCAATGGATAGATTTTTCTCCACTGATTGATTTTCTTTTAACAGTTTAATTTCTGTTTTTAGTTGTTTAATTTCATATCTCAATTCATTTATTGAGGTTGAAGCTCTCTGTCCATTGGCTAACATATTATATCCAACAAGACTTGGTTTCTCAATTTAATTATTGAGATCAGTAGGTTATTAACCAAAATACCTATTAGAGGAATATTATTTATTCCTTTAGGTGATCCATCTGATGTAGAGCTATTATCTACATCCTTTTCTTTCTTTTGTTCTTCCCATTTGGAAGAATATTCTTTTTTCAGTTTTATTAACTGATTTTTCCTTATTTTGGATTTTCAATAATGGACTGACAGGAAGAACTGTCTATCCACATTTGAACCCAATTTAGGATTCACTATTAATCCTAGGAGTTGATTTACTCTTATTTGTCTAGATTCAAGCTTATTCTTGAACCTTATAAAGTAAGACTTATATTTAGTCTTAATTTATTCTGAGCTGTTAACATTAACTATGTAACAACCCAGGACCTCACCCAAAATGACTAGCCGGAAGTTATTATTTGGGTTTCTTGATCCTGTATAAGTACCCAAGATCTACCCAGCGAATAACCGACGTGGGACAAAACACACGCCCGCACGGATCCTCACATACTCCTTTCGTTCAAGCCCTGATTGTTAGATGTATGCCCTAGAAGCCAATTTGGCTGACACATTGTTGATTCTAGGGACATAATTTTGTACTTGACTATTTATTATTGAATAAATAAAAGGCATCTTTTTATTCATATTGTTTATGTGTCTATGAATCGTCCAAGAAATTAATAAGATGATGATACATATTCTCAAGAGTTGAGAATTTGAGCCATGTATCATTGGTGATTAATTTCTAAATGCTCCTGATCAAAGGATCATCACGAGGACGGTGATCGATCCGATCAGTGCACAGATCACTCTCCTTCTGGATGGACGAGACTTGAGTCCACAGTGTAGGGACACTGAAGTGATAGTGCAGGTGCTTGTTAGAGAACAAGGGTACTGAGCGTGACCAATACAAGAAGTCACTTGGATGTCTATCCACTCGTCAGTGACTTGCTTGATGTTGCAGTAGTGTGACTGGTCCTTTGACCTGCGGTGCTTCGGCTACTCACAGTGAGGTTATTGTAGTTTGACTGCACACATACATGGTCTCTAGCCATATGGGTCCATGCAGTGTAGATTGGCTGCAGTAAGTTCACTGTAGGAGTAGGGTATGCACCTATATGGAATCTATCGACCTTGATAGATAAGGAGAGATCCTATGTGATTTATAAGACTGAGTTCGTAAGACCTCGGCCGGGGCAGTATACACAGTGGAGAAAGAGTTTTTCACTATCGAACTCGAGTCGAATAAATCTTGACATATGACAGACGATGGGGTTTGACGAGTTGTCCATGACCTCCGTCCTGTAGGGATCCACGATAGTAGGACTGTATCACATGTTAACTGCACCTAGAGGTTCATCATTCCATTCTGCTGGGTAGCCACTACATGCTGCTAGGTGTCACTGGTGGATGGTGGGACTCATAGGGATTATCTTGATGATCGATAAACCCTAATGAGTTGAGTTGGAATCGTTCCAACCCATTGAAAGGAGTTTTCAATGATATAGTGATAGAGATCACAATATATCTCACTACCAGTCAGAATAGAACCTATGGGGTCACACACACTAGAAGTATTGACCGATCCGATGGTTGAAATCGTGATTAGGAATCACAAGAAATCAATTTGATTGATAAGAAGTTAAAGAAGGAACAAAGGGAATTAATTAATTGGACTTAAACACAAATCCTACTTCGGGTAGGATTCCTAGAGTCCTAATTGGATTAGGACTGGGAATCCTAGTTGGAGTAGGACTGGGATTCCTATTTAGAATAGGATTCCTACAATCCTAATGAGATTAGGAATTTTGAATCAAAATCGGATTCCTACTTGGAGTAGGATTCCTAGAAATCCTAATTGGATTAGGACTACGGATTCAAATAGAGTCCTAATTGGATTAGGACTAAAATTAAACAAATCCTAATTGGATTAGAATTCCTTAAGTCTAAATTAATTATTAATCTAATGAATCAACATGACTCCTAATTGGATTAGGATTGAAGAGTTCAATTGAGTCATGGTTCATTCAAGTCCTAATTGGATTAGGACTAGCATAGATTGAACCCAATTGGCTAATCCTAATTGGATTGGGATTAAACCATGAGAGAGGCACCTAATCCTCTTTGGAAGAGGATTAGGTTAACCAAGTAAGAGGGACATCAGCCCCTCTCACATGGCTAGGGCGACATGAAGAAGAGGGGGCCGGCGCCCCCTCTTTGGAAAATTGTCTTGGAGCTCCTAATTGTTAGGAGCTCCAAACCTTATTAAAAGAGGACTAGGGCCGGCGCCCTAGATGAAGCCTTTTCTTCCTCCAAGCCGTGGCCACCCTCTCCCTCTCCTCCCTTGGTTCAGCCGCCATTAGCTAGGAGAAAAGAAGAGGAGGCGTCTCCCTCCTCTTGGTCTTCTTCCTTGGCTTCAGCGCGTGTGAAGAGAAGAAAGCTGCGAAGGGATTTGATCTTCTTCCTCTTCTTCATCCTTCTTCTTCTTCCTCCTCTCAAGCACTTTCAAGAGTTGAAAGAAAGAGAATAGATCAGCCATCAAAGGAGTCTTTGCAAGGGAGCTAGCACCCCGGGAAGACAAGAAAGCTTTGATCGGTTCTCTACTTCGTGTGGATACCCGTAGAGGCCGGACGTTTGAACGGCTTCAAACGAACCCTCTTCCAAAACCACGAATTCAGATTCGCGGTGATCATCTACCCGCGCAAGGTGAAGATTTGATCTTTCTATTAGTTCTAAAAGTTTTAATTCTTACCTAATTACGAAAGGTCTCGAAACAAGCGTTCATGCGATGAACGTCGAACCCGTGCATGCCGATTCCGCTGCCATCTGAAAATTTTTGAAATATCAGCGGCATGGGCGGGTTCCCAACAGTGGTATCAGAGCCAGGCTTCGTAGATTAAGGTAAGAATTAAATATCTAAAGGCATATTAGATCTGAAAATTAAATGATCATGCATGCTGAAAAATTCTGCATGCAGATTTTTTCAGGGGTGCTGATTTTTACATGCTGATTTTTATGTGATAAAAAGATGATTCTAATTGCATTGTTAATGGGATTACAAAGTTTAGAATCATGATTAGCATGATCAGCGACCTATGTCATGATATAATCAGTTAGTTTTCAGATCTGAAATTATAATTGTAGCATACGGTGATGATCATAGGATTCAACCCCTTTTGGTATCAAATGTAATGACCTGCGATGTGATCTGCGATGTCATGTAATTTTTCAGATGCTTGCATGCATCTTATTTGATGTTTTGAGAGGCCTGCGTGCCTCCTAAAAGGAGATGTAAATTATTTTTATTTTTATTTTACATCTGGTTGTATTTCTGTGATGTGATGTACATCAACGATCAAGTCGAAGACGATGCATGAGATGAACAGGGGTCTAAGCAGTTGATGGCGATGGGATCAAGAGTTGATCAAGGATCGAATCAAGGAAGCTTGGATCCAATTCAAGAGTTGAAGACCACTTGATCGATTGATGTGCATGTGCTTGTAATACGACCTAATTAGAATCCATGATCATCACCTAGTTAAAGTTTAGCTTTAATTTGATGCCGCGATTATAACTGCCTGCAATGCGCCGTTTGCATGTGATGTGAATGAGAGTCGGGTAGATAGGTCTACATGTGATGTAGCAAACCAAATTGAGACCTAAATCAAAACCTCCTCAATCAAGTCGAGAGTGAACCGACATGAGCAAGTCATATTAGATTAATTGATCTAATTGGTGTCTAGGAAAGCATGAAAGGTGGTTACTTAATTAGGACCTTACTCTCTGAGTAAGGGGAGCCTCCCACCTGCTTACCTGGCCAATTGTTCAATTACCTCTTATGAAAGGCTCAAGTTGCAAACACTAAGACCTGATTAACCAATATTAAGTCAATAGGTCTTCCACTGTAGTAGAGCTGCTAAGGCCTTTTCTAATGTTGACTTGTCTCGGCTGGATACAGTGGTCAAGTTGCATTGGGGGGCTGGACCTCTCTATAGACATGAGATGTTGTAGGGTAAAGGTGGGGTTGGGCACCAATAACTGTTAGGTGAGGACCCAATGACGACTTTATTCCTACGGTTATACGGTGGGTCAGACTTAACTAAGAAATGGGACCAATAACTGTTAGGTGAGGTCTTCATGGCTTAGAGACCAAGTTGCACTGCAACATGCTTGAGAAGCATTGTACAAGAGTTGTACACTCATCCATCTATGTGTCACCAATAACTGTTAGGTGAGGTGGCATGTAAATTGGTGGGACCGCAGTACCCACTAGAAACCCTAGTCGTGTGGGATTTCCGTTTTCCTACCAGGGGAGTGTGAGGAATTCGAGAAAATAGTGGGAGTCACATTTGTTCTAAAAGACCTTAGGACAGATTAGGATCAAGTACAAAAGTCTAACTAGAATCTTTACTCTCTGCAGATACAATGTCGGCTTCAAACCCTTTGACCCGTATTCTTGAGACCAACCGACTGACCGGAACCAATTACAAGGACTGGCTTAGAAATCTCAAAATAGTTTTGGACTGTGAGAAGATAGGCTATATACTCGATTCAGATATCCCCACATTACCAGCACGTCCCACTGATGTTCAGCGTGAGATGCATAAAAAGTGGTTGGATGATGACATTAGAGTAAAATGCTATATGATGGCATCTATGTCTAATGAACTCCAATGCCAGCATGAAAATATAAAGACTGCTAGGGACATACTGGCACACCTACAAGAGTTGTATGGTGAGCAGAGTCGCACAGCTCGTTTTGAAGTGTCCAAGAGGCTTTTCAAAGCAAAGATGCGCGAAGGGCAGTCTGTCCATGATCACGGTCTGACCATGATTAAGGACCTAGAGGAGCTTGAGAAGCTCGGTATGGACATGCACAAGGAATTGCAAGTGGATTTGATCCTACAGTCACTTCCTGATTCATTTGGTCAGTTTATAGTAAACTACCACATGAATAAGATTGAATGCACTAAGACTGAACTAATCAACATGTTGGTAACTGCTGAGGGAGCCTTGAAAGGTTCAAGGGGCAATGTCCTCGCTGCTGAGTTGACTTCTGGTTCCAAGAGAAAGTCTACTTGGAAGAAAAAGAAGCCTGCAAAGAAGCAGAAGAAAGACAAGAAGCCAAAGAAGGAAGTTCAAAAGAAAAAGGCTAACGACAAAGGAAAATGTTTCCACTGCAATGTCGAAGGCCACTGGAAGAGAAACTGTCCTTCCTACCTCGAGAGCCTGAAGAACAAGAAAGGTGACACACCTTCAGAAGGTATAGACTTGCTCATAATTGAAACTAATCTAACGGTTTCTTCTACTTCTAGTTGGGTTATAGATTCTGGTTCTAGTGCTCATTTGTGCACTACCATGCAGGGTCTAAAGGAAAGTAGAAGGCTGGCGGAAGGTGCGGTAACCCTTTGGGTTGGCAACGGGGCAAAAGTTGCTGCTGTGGCTGTGGGCACCTACCATCTGCGACTACCGTCTGGATTTAGTTTAATACTTAGAGACTGCTATTATGTACCTGTTGCTAGCAGAAATTTGATTTCTGTTTCATGTCTAGCACAGGAAGGTCATGTTTTTACATTTGACAAAGACTGCTGTTCTATTTATTTGAGAAATAAAATAGTCGCACGTGGTTTTATGATTGACAGTCTCTACCATTTACATATGGATGTATCTGTGAATGTTACCGAGCAAGATGTGAGTGCCAAAGGATCCAAAAGATCCAGAGATGAGATAAACCAAAAATATTTGTGGCACCTCAGACTTGGCCATATTGGAGAAGATAGAATGAACAAAATGGATAAAGATGGGCTTTTAGGTTCATTGACTTCCGAGTCATATCCAGTTTGCGAGTCCTGTCTTCAAGGAAAGATGGCTAGACTACCCTTTGTAGGACATGGGGAGAGGACCACTGAAATACTTACCCTAGTACATACAGATGTATGTGGCCCATTCGATGTGCTAGCCAGGGGACGTTATTCTTACTTCATTACCTTTACCGATGATTATTCACGGTATGGGTATGTGTATCTTATGAGACACAAGTCTGAATCCTTTGAAAAGTTCAAAGAGTTCAAAAATGAAGTAGAAAAACAAACTGGAAAACCTCTTAAGGCTCTTCGATCAGATCGAGGAGGAGAATACCTTAGTGGGGAATTCCGGGACTATCTCAAAGAAAACGGCATAGTCTCACAATGGACACCTCCGGGTACACCTCAACTCAACGGGGTGTCAGAGAGGAGAAATCGGACACTATTGGATATGGTCAGGTCCATGATGAGCTTCACTGATTTACCTATGTTCCTTTGGGGAGATGCCTTACTCACAGCGATTTATTTATTGAATAGAGTTCCCTCTAAATCCGTTCCTACCACACCGTATGAGATATGGCATGGTAAGAAACCAAGTCTGGGTCATCTCAAGATTTGGGGGTGTCCGGCCCACGTCAAGCGACTACAGGCGGACAAGTTAGAGGCAAGGACCATAAGTGCTCGTTTTATAGGATATCCTAAAGAGTCATTAGGATACAATTTTTACGTCTCAGAGGATCACAATGTGTTTGTGAGCCGTCATGCCATCTTCTTGGAAAATCAGTTTATCCTTGATAGAGGCAGTGGGAGAAAAATTGAGCTTGAAGAGAAAGTCTCTGAAAAGCAACGAGTCATGGATCCTATAGAACCTATTCATAAGGAGCCAGTACACGATGTCCCTCAACCACCTCGAAGATCTAGTAGGGTCTCCCATCCTCCCGATAGATACTTAGGTATACTAGAAGAGGATACCGAGGAAATGTTCCTAGTGGGAGATAGGGATCACATACAGGATCCCAAAACCTACAACGAGGCGATATCTGATATCGATTCCGAGAAATGGCTGAAAGCTATGAAGTCAGAGATAGACTCCATGCATTCCAACCAAGTCTGGACCTTAGTAGATCCACCAGAAGGTATTGTACCTATTGGATGCAAATGGATCTACAAAAGGAAGATAGGTTCGGATGGAGAGGTAGAGACCTATAAGGCAAGGCTTGTGGCGAAAGGGTATAGTCAGTGCGAAGGTATTGACTATCAGGAGACCTTTTCACCTGTAGCCATGCTAAAATCCATCCGGACATTGCTTGCCATTGCAGCATTTCATGACTATGAAATCTGGCAGATGGATGTGAAAACTGCTTTCCTGAATGGATATCTTGATGAAGATATCTATATGGAACAGCCTTTGGGTTTCACTTCCAGTGATGGAGATCACAAGGTCTGCAAGCTGCAAAGATCCATCTATGGACTAAAGCAAGCCTCTCGGAGTTGGAACACTCGTTTCGATGATGCAATCAAAACGTTTGATTTCATCAAAAACGAGGAGGAACCATGTGTTTACAAAAAGGTTAGTGGGAGTGCTGTCGTTTTTCTCGTACTGTACGTAGATGACATTCTCCTGATTGGGAATGATATTCCCATGCTAACCTCGGTCAAGGTCTGGTTGTCAAAAGAATTCTCCATGAAAGACCTTGGGAAGCATCCTATATTTTGGAAATAAAGGTCTATAGAGATAGATCTAAAAGAATGCTTGGCCTTTCACAGAAGATGTACATAGAGGAGGTGCTGAAGAGATTCAACACATGAGCAAGATTCCCTATGCATCGGCAATGGGAAGCCTCATGTATGCCATGCTGTGTACATAACCTGATATAGCTCTTGCTGTGAGTGTCACAAGCAGATATCAGTCAGATCCAGGCAAGAAGCACTGGATAGCTGTGAAAGAACAGTCTTAAGTACTTGAGAAGAACCAAGGACATGTTCTTGGTCTTTGGAAGAAGATCAGAGTTGAAGGTAGAAAGATGCACACATATTGATGATAGAAAGTCTACATCAGAATATTTGCAATTGTGGTTCAGTAAATTGGAAGAGTTCCAAACAACCGATCATTATAGATTCTACCTTAGAAGCTGAATGTTAAGCCGTATCTAAGGGTGCAGTGGAAACCTTCTGATTAAAAGTTAATTGCAGAATTAGGTGTAATGTCATTAGATGCCATAACACTTTACTGCGATAACATTGGCACCATAGCACAAGCTATGGAGCCATGGTCTCATCAGAAGTCCAAGCACATAGAACGGCGCTTCCATCTCATACGCGACTATGTGGAGAAGAAATATGTAGAGGTGCAGAGAGTAGACTCCGCGGATAACGTGGCAGACCCTTTCACTAAGCAGCTGAGTCAGCAAAAGACTGAAGCCCACCTTGAGAAGATGGGCCTAAGATATATGACCAATTGGCTTTAGTGCAAGTGGGAGATTGTTAGATGTATGCCCTAGAAGCCAATTTGGCTGACACATTGTTGATTCTAGGGACATAATTTTGTACTTGACTATTTATTATTGAATAAATAAAAGGCATCTTTTTATTCATATTGTTTATGTGTCTATGAATCGTCCAAGAAATTAATAAGATGATGATACATATTCTCAAGAGTTGAGAATTTGAGCCATGTATCATTGGTGATTAATTTCTAAATGCTCCTGATCAAAGGATCATCACGAGGACGGTGATCGATCCGATCAGTGCACAGATCACTCTCCTTCTGGATGGACGAGACTTGAGTCCACAGTGTAGGGACACTGAAGTGATAGTGCAGGTGCTTGTTAGAGAACAAGGGTACTGAGCGTGACCAATACAAGAAGTCACTTGGATGTCTATCCACTCGTCAGTGACTTGCTTGATGTTGCAGTAGTGTGACTGGTCCTTTGACCTGCGGTGCTTCGGCTACTCACAGTGAGGTTATTGTAGTTTGACTGCACACATACATGGTCTCTAGCCATATGGGTCCATGCAGTGTAGATTGGCTGCAGTAAGTTCACTGTAGGAGTAGGGTATGCACCTATATGGAATCTATCGACCTTGATAGATAAGGAGAGATCCTATGTGATTTATAAGACTGAGTTCGTAAGACCTCGGCCGGGGCAGTATACACAGTGGAGAAAGAGTTTTTCACTATCGAACTCGAGTCGAATAAATCTTGACATATGACAGACGATGGGGTTTGACGAGTTGTCCATGACCTCCGTCCTGTAGGGATCCACGATAGTAGGACTGTATCACATGTTAACTGCACCTAGAGGTTCATCATTCCATTCTGCTGGGTAGCCACTACATGCTGCTAGGTGTCACTGGTGGATGGTGGGACTCATAGGGATTATCTTGATGATCGATAAACCCTAATGAGTTGAGTTGGAATCGTTCCAACCCATTGAAAGGAGTTTTCAATGATATAGTGATAGAGATCACAATATATCTCACTACCAGTCAGAATAGAACCTATGGGGTCACACACACTAGAAGTATTGACCGATCCGATGGTTGAAATCGTGATTAGGAATCACAAGAAATCAATTTGATTGATAAGAAGTTAAAGAAGGAACAAAGGGAATTAATTAATTGGACTTAAACACAAATCCTACTTCGGGTAGGATTCCTAGAGTCCTAATTGGATTAGGACTGGGAATCCTAGTTGGAGTAGGACTGGGATTCCTATTTAGAATAGGATTCCTACAATCCTAATGAGATTAGGAATTTTGAATCAAAATCGGATTCCTACTTGGAGTAGGATTCCTAGAAATCCTAATTGGATTAGGACTACGGATTCAAATAGAGTCCTAATTGGATTAGGACTAAAATTAAACAAATCCTAATTGGATTAGGATTCCTTAAGTCTAAATTAATTATTAATCTAATGAATCAACATGACTCCTAATTGGATTAGGATTGAAGAGTTCAATTGAGTCATGGTTCATTCAAGTCCTAATTGGATTAGGACTAGCATAGATTGAACCCAATTGGCTAATCCTAATTGGATTGGGATTAAACCATGAGAGAGGCACCTAATCCTCTTTGGAAGAGGATTAGGTTAACCAAGTAAGAGGGACATCAGCCCCTCTCACATGGCTAGGGCGACATGAAGAAGAGGGGGCCGGCGCCCCCTCTTTGGAAAATTGTCTTGGAGCTCCTAATTGTTAGGAGCTCCAAACCTTATTAAAAGAGGACTAGGGCCGGCGCCCTAGATGAAGCCTTTTCTTCCTCCAAGCCGTGGCCACCCTCTCCCTCTCCTCCCTTGGTTCAGCCGCCATTAGCTAGGAGAAAAGAAGAGGAGGCGTCTCCCTCCTCTTGGTCTTCTTCCTTGGCTTCAGCGCGTGTGAAGAGAAGAAAGCTGCGAAGGGATTTGATCTTCTTCCTCTTCTTCATCCTTCTTCTTCTTCCTCCTCTCAAGCACTTTCAAGAGTTGAAAGAAAGAGAATAGATCAGCCATCAAAGGAGTCTTTGCAAGGGAGCTAGCACCCCGGGAAGACAAGAAAGCTTTGATCGGTTCTCTACTTCGTGTGGATACCCGTAGAGGCCGGACGTTTGAACGGCTTCAAACGAACCCTCTTCCAAAACCACGAATTCAGATTCGCGGTGATCATCTACCCGCGCAAGGTGAAGATTTGATCTTTCTATTAGTTCTAAAAGTTTTAATTCTTACCTAATTACGAAAGGTCTCGAAACAAGCGTTCATGCGATGAACGTCGAACCCGTGCATGCCGATTCCGCTGCCATCTGAAAATTTTTGAAATATCAGCGGCATGGGCGGGTTCCCAACACTGATGTCCTTGTCAGGCTAAGGGTTCAAATCTAATCACAAATACCATGATTGGCCCGTGGTCAGCTCCAATGGATCCGTGCTGCAGTTGTTAGAATCCCTCATATGCCATGAAAATTTCGAAATAATTTTCAGATTGCAGCGGAAAAACATATGCGGGATCCGTTCATTGCATGAACGTATTTTAAAACCTTTTCATTTATAGATAGATTAGAATTAAATTATTTTAAACCATTTTAAAATCATTAAAAGATCAGATCTTCATCTTGTGCGGGTAGATGGTCTCCGCAAATCTGATTTACATGGTATTTGATCAAGGCTCAGTGGAAGCCGCACACGCGTCCGGCCTCTACGGGTATCCACACGAGGTAATGATTCGATCGAAGCCTTTGGATCTCCCCGGAGTGCTAGCTCCCTTGTAGAGATGGCTTTAGATGGCTGATATCCTCTCCTTTGAATCAACCTTTGATTGCCTTAAGAGGAAGAAGAAGAAGGAAGAATCTAGGAAGAAGAAAACAAGGCCTTTCACAACCTTTTCTTTTTCCTTCCACTAGAACCAAGAGAAGGAGGAAGAGGGCCACGCCAAGCTTCTTTCCTTTCCTTCTCTCTTGCGGCTGATAGGAGGAATGAGAGGGGGATGTTGCTGCCATGATGCACAAGAAGAAAGAATAAGAGGAGGGGCCGAACCCCTCCTCCTTTTAGCTTTTACATGAGATAAGGATGAGCTCCTATTTTTAAGGAGCTCATCCTTATCATCTAAATACGGCAGCAAGGAGGGGCTTACGCCCCTCCTTTTTCTTCCATGCTCTTCCCAAAGGGAGGGGCGTGAGCCCCTCCCTCTAGTCCATTTAAATCAGCCCCCACTTAATCAAATTAAGTGGGGAGGATTGGGTTCAATACTTGGGTTCAATTCTATTCCAAATAGAATTAGGTGCATGCATTTCCTTTTATTCCAAATCCTAATCCAATTAGGATTTAATTGAACCATGACTCTATTGAACTCTTCAATTCTAATCCAATTAGGAGTCATGAAATTAATTAGATTAAATTTAAAATTAATTAGGACTTAAGAAAATCCTAATCTAATCAGGACTTGTTCAAATTTCAGCTCTAAGACAATTAGGACTTTAGAAATCCTATTCCAAGTAGGACTCTAATTTAATTTGATATCCTAATCCAATTAGGACTTCATGAATCCCACTCCAAGTAGAACTCATGATCAAGTCCAATTAATTAAATCCAATTAATTAAATTAAATTGCAATCCGATTGCAATTATTCCTTCTTCTAACCACTAACTCTTAGCGGGTTATCCATTTATCAATCTAATTGATTATTTATGATTTCTAATCACATTCAACCATCGGATCGGTCAATACCTCTAATGTGTGTGACCCCATAGGTTCTATTCTGACTGGTAGTGAGACATATTGCGATCTCTATCATAATATCATTGAAAACTCCTTTCAATGGGTTGAAACAATTCCAACTCAACTCATCAGGGTTCATCGACCATCAAGATGATCCCTGTGAGTCTCACCATCCACCAGTGACACCTAGCAGTATGTAGTGGCTACCCAGCAGAATGGAATGATGAACCTCTAGGTGCAGTTATCGTATGATACAGTCCTTCTATCGTGGATCCCTATAGACCGGAGGTCATGGATAACTCGTCAAACTCCGTCGTCTGTCATATGTCTAGATTTATTCGACTTGAGTTCGATAGTGAAAAACTCTTTCTCCACTGTATATTATTGCCCTGGCCAAGGTCTTAGAACTCTGTCTAATAATCACATAGGATCGCTCCTCTTCTATCAAGGTCGATAGATTCCATGTAAGTGCATACCCTACTCCTACAGTGAACCTACTGCAGCCAATCTACACAACAAGGATCCATATGACTGAGACCATGTATATGTGCAGTCAAACTACAATAACCTCACTGTGAGTAGCCGAAGCACCGCAGGTCAAAGGACCAGTTACACTACTGCAACATCAAGTAAGTCACTAACGAGTGGATAGACATCCAAGTGACTTCTTGTCTTGGTCACGCTCAGTACCCTTGTTCTCTAACAAGCACCTGCACTCTCACTTCAGTATCCCTACACTGTGAACTCGAGTCTCGTCCATCCATAAGGAAAGCGATCTGTGCACTGATCGGATCGATCACCGTCCTCGTGATGATCCATTGATCAGGAGCATTTAAAAATTAATCATCAATGATACATGGCTCAAATTCTCAACTCTTGAGAATATGTATCATCATCTTATTAATTTTTTGGACGATTCATAGACACATAAACAATATAAATGAAAAGATGCCCATTTATTATTCAATAATAATAAAATCAAGTACAAATTTATGTTCCAGAATAAATAATGTGTCTGCCAGATTGGCTTCTAGGGCATACATCTAACAGCAGTGTCCCCTAGCCACATAGGTTATGGGCTGGGTCCGCTCTGATACCATTTGTAACAACCCAGGACCTCATCCAAAATGGCTAGCCGGAAGGTTATTATTTGGGTTCCTTAATTCTGTATAAGTACCCAAGATCTACCTAGCGAATAATCGATGTGGGACTAAACACACGCCCGCATGGGTCCTCATATGCTCCCCCCGTTCAAGCCCTGACGTCCTCGTTAGGCTAAGGGTTCAAATCTATTCAAATCTAATCACAAACACCACGATTGGCCCGTGGTCAGCCCCAATAGATCCGTGTTGCAGTGTTCCCTAGTCCATATAGGTTATAGGCTGGGTCCGCTCTGATACCATTTGTAACAACCCAGAACCTCATCCAAAATGGCTAGCCGGAAGTTATTATTTGGGTTCCTTGATTCTGTATAAGTACCCATGATTTATCCAGCGAATAACCGACGTGGGACTAAACACACGCCCGCATGGGTCCTCACAAACTAACTTAGTTTTAGACAGAACATTTTCTGATTTCTCTATAGGTTCAATTATTTCTTGACTTATTGTCCTTTCAATAATTTGAAAGAGATCCTTACCTGACATAGGTAGATTAGTAAACTCTATTATATTTTCACTAATTTTTGGTTTACTATCTTCCCAATCAGCTAAGTCTGATAGATCTATTAGATCTGGAAGTATCCTAGATTGATTGTCTAGGCGATCTTCTTCAATACTTATTAAGTCTGAAAGATCTTTTTGTTCTGACACAACTATTTGTTGGTCTATTTCCTTTTCCTTAATTTGTAAAGGATCACTATCTGCCATAGGTAAACTAGTGAACTCTATTAGATTGTTACATTCTAAACACTTTAGTTCACTGTCATCCCTATCAGGCAGATTATCTATCCTTGATAATTTATCAAGGTTATTCCTAGAATTTTCTAAGACATCTTCTCTTATTAGAAGATATTCAAGACGCTTAAGTTCTAATTGTTTATTATAGAACTTATAAAACCATGGGACAAAGTATTCTAAGTCTCCTGTGGTTTCTAAGTCTTGATAATACTGAGTTTTATATTTTTCTAACTCAGTTATAGTAAAATGATTTAAATACCATTTTCTGAAGATTTTATCATCTTCTGAGTAAAATTCTTTATTAAGAATATTTCTTATTATGCTTCCTGATTGAAGACATAATTTACGATCTATTATATTTATAGATGTAAAATAAAAAATTATTTCTTCCATAATTTTATTATTATGGTCAGAATCAAAACAAATGGAGGTATTCTCCGCTAACATGAATAATATTTCCATCTAGCTGGAACCAGGGCAACTGAAGCATCTCTCCATGGGTGCAGGCTTCGACTGGCATGTTGGCCAATGCTAACTTAAATGCACATTGAAGTTATAATGTTCTTTACCCTTAACTTCATCCATCAATGAAGAACAATGGTTGAATAACAGTTTGTAATTCTGAAACATAAAAGCACTACCACATATGAATGATATGGTAAACTATTCAATAAATGTTAACATATATATCACATATCCTTTGATCCGCACGACAACTAGTCTGGCACACTACCACATATGAATGATATGGCAGAAACATTGTTCCATGTTAAAGTATATATCACACACCCATTCATTGGTTGAACAGTATATCTGGTCTTTTTCCTTCATCAATCTAAGGCGATGTGCCATATAGGGGAGGCAAACTACGGGTACTTAGTCGGAACTACCCTACATGATGCCCTAATGCCAGTCCTTCGGCTTAACGGGACTTACCATCGGGTCACAGCCTCCCGCCCTTGGCCGCAACCCATCCAAGCATATTATTCCCTAGAGATAAGCACCAAATACTGTCCTCACAACTTCAGTTTATAGGGTATATAAATTAACATGGGTACAAAGAGACTGTCAGTTCATGTGCCAGTAGTCCCCCTCAAAGATCTCAGGCTAATATGGTATATAGATTAACATAGATAAACAGACTACCAGTTCATGCTTTATGTAGGAGAATAAAAACTATTCTCAACTCACCTTCATATGCCTATAGAATAGGCTCTGAAGATTACTCTGTGAAGAGCTCCAACAGAGGATAATCACCCTCATGGATTGGAACCTGACACAGGTATCAAAGTTAAGGTGAAGAACCATCATACCTTCGAGTGCCTTAGCACTGCCAAGCCAGACGCCTTCCTAGCCTTTCATTAGGCTAAGCCCTGTTCCTCCGGCCTACCGGGATACGGTAGCCTCCTTCCTAACCAAGAACGTTACTTGGCTCTGATACCAGCTTGAGGGTGTGAGACCCTCGGATGTGGAAGCGAGGGAAGAAGGAAGGAAGAGATCAAGAAACAAAACTCAGAGATGTGAAGCAAAGAGATTTTCTTATTACTTCAAGGGGCTAAGTTTTATGATACCAGCAGTTTTATACCTATCAGAGTCCTTTATTTGGGTCTGATAATAACCTGATTTCAGGTTGAACTTAGAAAAGATTAGTGATTTACTTAATCTTTCTAAGAGGTCTCTTTGATTTGGAAATGGAGATTTTCTCCATTTCAAGACCTTGTTTAGAGGTTTATAATTTATAACCAAATTTGGTTTACCTCTATCTTTTCCTATGTTTTTATTAACATAGTAAGCTAAACAATTCCATTGGGATTGGGATTCCCTAATCATCCCTCTATTCAGGAGTATTTCTACCTCTTTTCTCCACAGATCAAGGTATTTCTTGTCTATGTGGGTTGGTCTAGCCTTACGACGTATATCCTTTTCATTAAAGGAGTCATTATAAGTTAGGAAAATGGTATGATTTCTTCTAGACCAATTTGTATTAGATAGTTCATTACCTATCTGTTTCCTTAGATCCTTAATTCTTTGGATTGTATAAGGATCTCTAAGTTTTCTTTCTATGCTAAATATTTTAGCTTCTTGTTCAAGAAAACTTAGGTATTCTTCTCTACGAGCTAACTGATTTCTAGCTTGGATTAATACCCTATTATAGAGTTTTGGGAGATAAGAGAATATTAATTCTCCCTTTTGCCTTTTAATTTCAGGCACTATGTTTTTCTGAGCTTCTAGCAGATTTATTTCTGCCTTTAGTTGCTTGATTTCACGCCTCAATTCATTTATTGAGACTGAAGCTCTCTGTCCATTGGCTAACATATTATATCCAACAAGACTTGGTTTCTCAATTTAATTATTGAGATTAGTAGGTTATTAACAAAAATACCTATTAAAGAAACGACATTCATTTCTTTAGGTGATACATCTGATGTAGAGCCATTATCTACATCTCCTTTCTTTCCTTTTTCCCATTTGGAAGAATATTCTTTTTTCAATTTTATTAACTATTTTTTCCTTATCTTGTATTTCCAATAATGGACTGACAGGAAAAACTGTCTATCCACATTTGAACCCAATTTAGGATTCACTATTAATCCTAGGAGTTGATTTACTCCTATTTGTCTAGATTCAAGCTTATTCTTGAACCTTGTATAGTAAGACTTATATTTAGTCTTAATTTCTTCAAAGTTGTTAACATTAACTAACTCAGTTTTAGATAGAATATTTTCTATTTTCTCTATAGGTTCAATTATTTCTTGACCTATTGTCCTTTCAATAATTTGAAAGGGATCCTTTCCTGACATAGGTAGATTAGTAAACTCTATTATATTTTCACTAAGTTCTGGTTTACTATCTTCCCAATCAGCTAAGTCTGACTGATCTATTAGATCTGGAAGTATCCTAGATTGACTGTCTAGGCGATCTTCTTCAAAACTTATTAAGTCTGAAAGATCTTTTTGTTCTGACACAACTATTTGTTGGTCTATTTCCTTTTCCTTAATTTGGAAAGGATCGCTATCTGCCACAGGTAAACTAGTGAACTATATTAGATTGTTACATTCTAAACACTTTAGTACACTATCATCCCTATCAGACAGATTATCTACCCTTGATAATTTATCAAGGTTAGTCCTAAAATTTTCTAAGACATCTTCTCTTATTAGAAGATATTCAAGACTCTTAAGTTCTAATTGTTTATTATAGAACTTATAAAACCATGGGACAAAGTATTCTAAGTCTCCTGTGGTTTCTAGATCTTGATAACACTGAGTTTTATATTTTTCTAACTCAGTTATGGTAAAATGATTTAAATACCATTTTCTGAAGATTTTATTATTTTCTGAGTAAAATTCTTTATTAAGAATATTTTTTATTATGCTTCCTGATTGAAGACATAATTTATGATCTATTATATTTATAGATTTAAAATAAAATATTATTTCTTCCATAATTTTATTATTATGGTCAGAATCAAAACAAATGGAGGTATTCTCCACTAACATGGATAATATTTCCATGTGGCTGGAACCAGGGCAATTGGAGCATCTCTCCATGGGTGCAGGCTTTGACTGGCATGTTGGCCAACGCTAAGTTAAATGCACATTGAAGTTATAATGTTCTTTACCCTTAACTTCATCCATCAATGAAGAACAATGGTTGAATAACAGTTTATAATTCTGAAACATAAAAGCACTACCACATATGAATGATATGGTAAACTATTCAATAAATGTTAACATATATATCACATATCCTTTGATCCGCACGACAACTAGTTTGGCACACTACCACATATGAATGATATGGTAGAAACATCGTTCCATGTTAAAGTATATATCACACACCCATCCATTGGTTGAACAGTATATCTGGTCTCTTTCCCTCATCAATCTAAGGCGATGTGCCATACAGGGGAGGCAAACTATGGGTACTTAGCCGGAACTACCCTACATGCTGCCCTAACGCTAGTCATTCGGCTTAACGGGACTTACCACCGGGTCACAGCCTCCCGCCCTCGGCCTCAACCCATCCAAGCACATTATCCCCTAGAGATAAGCACCAAATACTATCCTCACAACTTCAATTCATAGGGTATATAAATTAACATTGGTACAAAGAGACTGTCAATTCATGTGCCAGTAGTCACCCTCAAAGATCTCAGGCTAATATGGTATATAGATTAACATAGATAAACATGAAAGTGAATCCTAGGTTCTTCGGTGTTAAGCATGCTGATTTTTTTTTTAAAAAAACCATGGCTGAACCTGATCGGGTTGCCTACGTACCCCTTCATAAGGGGGATCAAGCCATACGTAGTTCTTTTTAAGTTTTAAAACGTAGCGGAAAAACCGAATCAAACAATTTAATTCATGCATGCTTACAAGATCAAATCTAGAAATCAGCACCTTAAGAACACATAGGATTATGCCGGAATCGTTTAAACAATTATGCTAAAACTTTCATGTATGATTAACTATCAGATCTGAAACTTAAGAACTCTATTTCGATTAATCTCCGAATATCCATTGAATGGATTCTGGAGATATCTCCGTGAGGAGCCCCAAAAGAGGGTAAAATCTCGGAGAATCAGACCTAGATCTCGACACCATAATAAAAGATTAATGTAGGATTAATACCTTTTATGATGGATGAAACTTGTGGATCTGATCCTCGACTTCGCAGCCACGCACACGAATAGCCTCTACGAGAAGTCCACGCGAAGTTCCTGAAGAGATCCAATCCTGCGGAAGTGTTAGCTTGCACAAAATTTCTTAAGGCTGAAATTTGATCTTCCAAACGCTATCAACTTTTGATCTGCCTTCTTGGAAGAACTTGGAGGAAAGGTTTAAAGGGATTGAAGAGGACTTAGATCTGATCTAAAGACTCTTATCAGGGACCCCTAACACTAATGGCGCGATGGACTTAGAGGAGGAAGAAGTCAGCTAGATTGAATTCAGAATTTTTCCATGCATGAACTAGGGTTCCTCTCTTTTCTTTTCCCTTTTTTTTTTCTTTTTCTCTCTTTTTTCCTTGAATTCGACCACCAGCTGATGGAGGTCCTTTTAATGTTGCTCTCCCACCTAACTTCATGCCAACCATCCCATATTTGTGGAGGATTTTGTGGGGTTTTGAATTTTGAATTCAAAATTCAAGTTCATGTGCCATTACATGATGAAGCTTGATCTAATCTAAATTATTCATCATGTTGCCACTTCCCTCTTTCAATTTCGAAATTCCCATGCCCCCAATCAGATTAGAGGGTCACATGGTGATTTTGTGGTGATTAAATTCGAAATTCAACCTTAATTAGAACTGAGATAAAGATAAGGATGACATATGTCATGAAGAGAGAGAATTTGATCTTATCCAATTCTTTTCATGAATTTATCTCTCCATTTCGACCCATCTAATGATGAAAGAGGTCCCTGATGTTGCCAAGTGTCCCATAGCACCATTAAATAAATTAAATTAATTATTAATCATATTAAAAATCAATTTATGGTGCCTCGCATGGATATGTGATAAGTGGATTTCAAGATCCGAACAGTTTCAGATCAAACCCATTTAATTTAATTAAATCCTAACAATTAGAATGATCCAATTACCATGGGTTGAACCTAATCCAATTAGGTCAATCCCTAATTAAGCACAAATTTAATCTAATTTAATTTGGTCAACCTAAGTCCTCTTGATTCAGACCTAATCCAATCAGGTCAAAATCCCTGATTGAGCCCAGAATTGAATCTAATTCAATTTGGCTCATCCTTAGTCTAATTACTCAATCCAATTGAGTTCATTAGCAATCTAATTACTAATTAATCCTTCGATAATTACTTTAATTATTTTATAAGATAATTTGCCAATCGAATTGACCAAATTACCTCTGAATGATTCTTAATCATTCATCAGCTTTCTTGATCAATCAGGAATCTTCTATGCGTGTGACCTCATAGGTTCGAACCTAAGCCGGTAGTATAGGAACGACTTCTTACACTAATCGATGTGACCATCTAGCAATGGTACCCGATGTCCGAATAGGCTGAATATATGCGAAGCAAATATTCTGGAACCCTGAACTATGGTTACTGTATAATTCAATCCCTTTGACTCTTAATGCCAGGATGACTTAGAGCTCACTGTCAACTCTATAATTAGTACATCCATTATGTGATTAACTTTAGATATCCCGTGACTCCTCACTGGGATTACCCTGGCCAAGGTTTTGCTAAATTAATCACAGGACATTATTTCTGTTTCCAGGAGGGGTCAATTCCATCTTGACTCACAACTGACTATGCAAGTACTTGACTGCACCCAGTGACCTTCCGTCACTGAATTAGAAATTCAGGTAGTCCGGTACCAAAGTACAGTGAGTTGCTTGCTAGTCACAGGTTGTGGTCTCAGGTCAGAGGGCCAAACTTATACCCATATCCACTCAGAACATCTCTCGACAGTAGAGCGTTCCGGAATTGGTCACGTTCAGTGAAATGTACTCCTACACTTCACCTGTATAGCATACCAGTGTCTCCATACTCCTTGGTTAACAGGACAACCAACGTATATGTCACACAATGACCTAATCTCGATAATGTTGTCGTCCTAGTAACAACATATTATTTGGTCGCGAACAAGTTTAAGGACTCAAAGATAAATCCTCCTTTATCATAACATAAGTCCTAAGGACTTCATCATATAAGAGTTCATTTGAAGATGAAATGATGAATAATGCCAAATAATACTTTATTAATTTGTCAATTTGTTTACAAAATTCAATCATCAATATGCTGACGATTGACATTTAGGATACAATTCCCAACAACTCCCACTTAGCCTAAAGCCAATCGTCATAGTATCTAATACCCATCTTCGACTTGTGTTCGTTGAACTCTTTGATGCCGAGGACTTTGGTAAATGGGTCAGCCAGATTTTCTTTTGTGTCAATCTTCTGAAAATCAATATCACCTCGTTCTATAATCTCTCGAACCAGATGATAGCGTCGTAGAATATGCTTGGTCCGCTGATGTGCTTTAGGTTCCTTTGCCTGAGCTATGGCTCCAGTGTTATCACAAAATATAGGAACTGGACCATCAATGGAAGGTGCCACTCCCAGCTCGGTGATGAACTTGCGCAACCATACGGCTTCCTTGGCTGCATCAGATGCTGCAATGTATTCTGCTTCACATGTAGAATCTGCCACTGTATGCTGCTTGGAACTCTTCCAGCAGATGGCCCCACTGTTACGGGGGAACTTACCCACCATGCCCCACGTGACCGGCACGCGCGCCTAGGAAGACTACGGCTGCCCCTTGATCCAGCAATCCGACCTCGGGTCGGATATCTTCGGCCCCGCAGCCCGACCCCGAGTCGGCTGCCCCTTAATCCAGCAATCCGACCTCGGGTCGGATATCTTCGGCTCCGCAGCCCGACCCCGAGTCGGCTGCCCCTTGATCCAGCAATCCGACCTCGGGTCGGATATCTTCGGCTCCGCAGCCCGACCCCGAGTCGGCTGCCCCTTGATCCAGCAATCCGACCTCGGGTCGGATATCTTCGGCTCCGCAGCCCGACCCCGAGTCGGCTGCCCCTTAATCCAGTAATCCGACCCCGAGTCGACAATCTCTCGACAACAACAGACTGTTCCTCTGAGGCACGCCGCGGCCCCCTGCTCCACTACTCCCTGCAACGGCCGTATCCGGCGCTGCCCCACGATCCCCTGTAACAGCCGTACAACGCGGAGCTCCACTATGCCCTGCCATGGCTGTACCCAGCGCTGCCCCACGACGCCCTGTAACGGCCATGTCAGTGGCAGCCCCATCGTGCCACACGATAATGAATCCCCGGAAAAACCCCCCAGCAGTGGCAGCCCCATCGTGCCACACGATGACGAATCCCCGGAAAAACCCCCCAGCCTGATATATATGAGGCTGGGGGGGAAGGGGGAGGGTAAGATATATCTTCCAGAGTATCATCTCACCTGCTACCTTCTCCTTCTCCTTCTCCTTCGATCTCCTCTGACTTGATCGTCGGAGGGCCCCCACTACCCCGGTGGTGGTGCGAGGCTTGCTTGCAGGTTTCACGACGGAGGGCGGAGCGCAACCAAAGCAACTCAAAGGGAACCCCGTTCACACCGCTGTGCCAATCGTTCTCGGTTTGGACCACCAGCAACAGTTGGCGCTAGAGGAAGGGACCGGATCTCAGAACGGTCGTAATGGCACGGCGAGGTGGTCGTGGAGCTTCCAATGCTTCCGGTCGCGGGGCCTCTCGCACCACTGGACGGGAGGCCGCTGCATCCCCAACACGCTCTCAGCAACACTCCACCGCCCCACCGCCCATTCAGATGGTCGAAGCCGCCCAGTTCGACCAGCTAACCCAGCAGGTTCGCACCCTCCCGGAGGCGGTGCAGAATCTGCAGGGTGCGATGTCCCGGGCGCCGCAGCAGGCTCAAGAGCCGCCGCTGCCTGAGCGTTCGCCTGCCTTCCTCAACCCGCGTTCCTTCCTCTCCCATGGGGAGGAGCGCCGGCACGAGGAGGATTCTCGAGCACGCTCCATTCTGCCGGGACCTTCCCACCGGAGCTGCGCGGGGTACGAGAGGCGGGCCCGGGCGCGTTCCCAGACCCCCCAGTCCTCGAGGAACCCGCGCTCCAGTCGGTCCCCCTCTCGCCGCTCCTTGTCTCCCACCCACCGGTCGCGTTCCCTGGACCGGCGGGTGGACGATCTCCACCGACAACTCCAGGTCCTAAAGGGCCATTCCAAAGATCCCTTCGCCGACTTAGAGATCTCCTCCCAGCCGGCGCTCGCCTCGAGGATCCTGCGGACCCCGAATCCGCCGGGGTTCAAAATGCCGGCAATCGAGCCCTATGATGGGGCGGCGGACCCGCGGGATCACGTCGAGAGTTTCAGGACCCTTATGCTCCTCCACGGAGCATCAGATCCCCTTCTCTGCAAGGCTTTCCCGGCAACCCTCCGTGGCCCGGCGAGGGCATGGTTCGCCGGGCTGGAGGCTGACTCAATCCGGTCCTTCGACCAGTTCACTCGCCTCTTCATCACTCATTTCGCCGTCAGTAGCCGGCGGCGACTGGTCTCCGACTCCCTCTTTGATGTCCGGCAAAACGAGGGAGAAAGCCTGCGGGATTATCTTACCCGCTTCAACAGGGCTACGCTGGAGGTCCGGAACCTGAGTCAGGAGGTAGCTCTTTCAGCCCTGAAGCGTGGCTTCCGGAAGGGCAGACTCACCTTCTTCCTGGACAAACGCCTGCCGCGGAGCTTTCCAGAGCTGTTGTCCCGGGCGAACCAGTATGCGGACGCCGAGGAGGCGGCCGCCCACCGGAGCAAGGAGGCCGCCGAGATCCCACAAAAGCTTGGGAAGAAAAGGCGGAAAGAGGCACGCCAGAGGAGGAGCCCGACGCCCCAGCGTCGGCGCAGAAGCCCGTCGCCGGTGAAGAACCACGGCGCCCCGCGCCCTCGTTCTCCGCCCCGACATTTCAACCGGTACACCCCTCTCCTGACTCTCCGGGCCCAGATCCTTATGGAGATCAAGGGGCGGGAGGACCTCCCGGCCCCGAGACAGATACGAAGGATCCCTGGAAAGAGGCCCTCCCGGGCGTACTGTGAGTACCACCGAGACCACGGCCACGACACAGAGGACAGCTTCCAGCTTCGGGACGAGATCGAGGTTCTTATCCGTCGGGGGCGTCTCGGTCGATATGTGAGTGACCGACGTCCCCCCGCAGACCCACGTCCGGCCGACCCGGCTCCTCCGGAGCCTCGGGAGCAGAATCGACCCGTTGCGGGCGTGATCCACACTATCACTGGGGGCTGCTCTCGGCCCGTGAGGAACGCAGGGGGCTCGACGGAAGCGTCAGGGACGGCCGTCGTAAAGAGGCAGAGGGTCGGCAATGTAATCACCTTTTCTGATGAGGATGTAAAGGGGGTTCAGACTCCCCACGATGACGCCATGGTAATCTCCCTCACTATGGCAAACTATGATGTAAGGCGTGTTCTTGTGGATAGTGGAAGCTCAGCTGATATTTTGTTTTACGAGGCCTTCCAAAAGATGAGCTTGTCCAGACAGTTGTTGCACAAAATGTCCACCCCCCTCGTAGGATTCACCGGTGACGCTGTCCCGGCGGAAGGTGTCGTTGAGCTGCCTGTGACTGCGGGCGTCGCACCCACAGAAGCCACGGTGCGACTCGGGTTCTTGGTCGTCCGTGTTCCCTCGGCCTACAATGCTATCCTCGGGCGACTCAGGCTGACCGCCCTTCGCACGGTGGTCTCCACGTACCACTTGTTCATGCGGTTCCCCACGGCGGTCGGGATCGGAGAGGTCCGAGGTGACCAACCGACCGCACGGCAATATTTTCTAGCAACCCTCAAAGGGAAGAAGCCCGTGGAAGCCCTAAGCGTCGAGTCCCTTGATGCCAGAGACGAGGTGGCCTTGCGGCAGGGGGAGCCGGCCGAGGGTATGGTCGAAGTCCCCCTTGAGGAAGGCCGCCCCGACCGAGCGGTCCGGGTCGGCGCCAATCTCGACCCGGGAGCTCGGACCCGGTTGGTGGAATTCCTCCGAGCCAATGCCGATGTATTCGCCTGGTCGGCGGCCGATGTACCTGGGATCGACCCGGAGGTCATTTCTCACGCCCTCAACGTCGACCCGACCCACCGACCAATAAAGCAGAAGAAGAGACACTGTGCCCCGGATCGGATCCGGGTGGTCGACCAGGAGGTAGACAAGCTCTTGGAGGCAGGATTCATAAGGGAGGTAAGCTACCCCGAGTGGCTGGCAAATGTTGTACTTGTCCGGAAGGCGAGCGGGAAGTGGAGGATGTGCGTCGACTATACCGACCTGAACAAGGCGTGCCCTAAGGATAGCTTTCCGCTTCCGCGAATAGACCAACTGGTCGACGCGACTTCCGGATATCAGCTGCTGTCTTTCATGGACGCCTTCTCCGGTTACAACCAGATAATGATGGCCCCACAGGACGAGGAGAAAACTGCCTTTATAACAGACCGGGGGCTGTACTGCTACAAGGTAATGCCCTTCGGTCTGAAGAATGCTGGCGCCACTTACCAGCGCCTCGTCAACAAAATCTTCAAAGAGCAAATCGGCCGGAACATGGAGGTGTACGTGGACGATATGCTGGTGAAGAGCCGCCATGCAGACCAGCACATCGCGGATTTGGAGGAGACTTTCACCACCTTGCGGAAGTTTCGCATGAAGCTGAACCCAGCGAAGTGCGCCTTCGGCGCTTCGGCCGGGAGGTTCCTTGGTTTTATTGTCAACCAGCGGGGTATCGAAGCCAACCCGGACAAAATCAAGGCCATCCAAAGTATGTCCCCTCCGACCAAAGTAAAGGAGGTTCAGGAGCTCGCTGGAAGGGTCGCCGCGCTTGGACGATTTGTGGCAAAATCGGCCGAACGCTGCCAACCGTTCTTCAAGGTGTTAAAACGCCCGAAAGACTTTCTCTGGACGGCCGAATGTCAAGCAGCATTCGACCAGCTCAAGGAATACCTGGCGTCTCCTCCCCTACTGTCCAAGCCGCAAGAAGGGGAGATGCTCTACCTCTATCTGGCGGTCTCCCCAACCGCGGTCAGTGCGGTGCTTGTTCGGGAAGAGGCAAAGCTCCAGAAGCCTGTGTATTACATCAGCCGGGTCCTACGGGATGCCGAGACGCGGTACACGAAGGCTGAAAAGATCGCCTTCGCGCTGCTGACCGCGACCAGGAGACTCCGCCCCTATTTCCAGGCCCATTCTGTCACCCTCTTAACTGATCAACCACTACGACAGATCCTCAGCAACCCCGGGAATGCGGGACGGCTGGTGAAGTGGGCAATAGAACTCGGTGAGTTCGACATCCGCTACCAGCCTCGACCCGCCATCAAGGCCCAGGTGCTCGCGGATTTCCTCGCTGAGTGCACGGTGCAGGAGGCGGAACCTAGACCGCCGGAAACGCCCAGCCTCGACCTCCCGACCTGGACGCTTCACATCGATGGGTCGTCGAACCCCGAGGGTGGAGGAGCTGGGCTGGTCCTTACCAGTCCTGATGGAGTGATAGCCGAGTATGCCTTGAGATTTGGATTTCCAGTGACCAACAACGAGGCGGAGTACGAGGCCCTAGTCACGGGACTCAAACTCACCAGGGAGCTCGGCATCCGGCGTTTGAAGGTTTTCACCGACTCCCAGCTGGTGGTCGGGCAGGTCCGTGGGGAGTTCGAGGCCCGGAGCCCGACCATGCAGAACTACGTCCGGAAGGTGCAAGCACTCATTTCCGACCTCGGCAGTGTCGACATCCAGCAGGTCCCCAGAAGCGAAAATGCCAGGGCCGACAGGTTGTCCCGCTTGGTGGGCACAGAGGCGCACAACTTGTCGAGGGCAATCTACCTGGAGACCCTGGATGCCCCGAGCATCGGCGAGGCTAGAGCGGTGATGGCGATTGATCCGGAGCCGTCTTGGATGGACCCGCTCGTCGCCTACCTCGCTGAAGGGATCCTCCCTGAAGACGAAGATCAAGCTCGGCGACTTGTCAAGAAGTCCGCCCACTACGTACTCTATGAAGGGAGGCTGTATCGGACCTCGTTTACCGCCCCCCTCTTAAGGTGCCTCCGCCCCTCGGAGGCGGCCTACGTCCTCGGCGAAGTCCACGAGGGCGTTTGCGGATCGCACTTGGGGGCTAGGTCCTTGGCGCACAAGATCATGAGGCAAGGCTATTATTGGCCTACCTTGTTGGAGGACTCAAAGGATCATGTACGGAAATGCGACGCCTGCCAGCGCCACGCCAACGTCCAGAGAGTCCCTTCTGTCCCCTTGGCACCAATCACCGCACCCTGGCCCTTCGCACAACGGGGAATGGATATCCTCGGACCATTCCCCGTCGCTTCAGCCCAGCGGAAATTCTTGATTGTTGCAATCGACTACTTCACCAGGTGGGTGGAGGCAGAGCCGCTGGCCACTATCACGGAGGCGCAAGTCCGGAAGTTCGTGAAGAAAAACATCATTGTCCAATTTGGGGTACCCCGAGTCCTCATCTCGGATAATGGTCGACAGTTCGACAACCAGCATTTCCGTGATTTCTGCGAGGAGTTCGGGATCGAGCATCGGTTCACATCTGTGTCGCATCCCCAAACCAACGGTGAGGCCGAGGTCACAAATCTGACAATCCTCCAAGGAATTAAGGCGCGAATCGGTCGGACGGGGCAAGCTTGGGTCGAAGAACTCGAGAATGTCCTTTGGGCGTATCGGACCACGCATCGGACCCCTACCGGGGAGACACCTTTCAGCCTAACCTATGGCACGGAAGCGGTTGTTCCCGTGGAGCTCGGACTCCCCTCGCCCCGGGTGGCCGCGCACCGACCCGAGGCCAATTCGGAGCAACTCCGAGGGAACCTGGACCTCTTGGAAGAAGCAAGAGAAATGGCGCAGGTTCGGATGGCGATGTATCAGCGGAGGGTGGCCCGATATTATAACTCCAAGGTCCGACCGAAACTTTTCAGAATCGGAGATCTGGTGCTAAGGCGAGCCAAAGCATCTCAACCCACGGAAGGTGGAAAACTGGCGCCAAATTGGGAAGGCCCGTATAGGGTTCGCTGGGTAAACCGACCTGGCTCCTACCAGTTGGAGGCCCTAGATGGTCGAGAAATTCCGAGGAGCTGGAATTCCGCTAACCTGCGGGCGTATTACCAGTAGAATGACAAAGCCAGGAAGACAGTTCGAAAAATGTACAATTCTTTTTATTTCAATAATTCCTGGTTACAACGGTGTATTCGTGTGATTACAAAGAGTTCCCAGAGGGGAATTGGGGAGTAAAGAAAACAAGGAAGAGGTGGAGACTCCGTGGAGCTGAAGATGGGATCTCGAACCCATCCGAAGCAGCTGCAATCCCACCGGGCGTGGGTGCTTCTCCCCGGAGGTGCCATCGACGCCTCACGCAAAAGACGAAGAGCCAGCGCAGACGAAGAAGAAGTGGACGAAGAAGGAGTTCACACTGCTCCTAGAGGAACGCCACCTCCAAAGGATATTCCGGCCCTCCCCAAGAGAAGGGGAGGGAAGGAATACAAGGGAGAAGAGCGCGAGGAGGCGCGATCCCGGATGAGGCGTCTGGCGCAAAGCTCAATCGGGAGGTGGGACGGAAAAGAGGGGGGGTGTGATCCCGGATGAAACGCCTAGGGCGGAGTTCCACCGGAGAGAACCTCCCCGTTGATCCCAGATGAAACGGCTAGTTGGCGGAAGTCGCGAGGGGCGCACCTCCCGTTCTTCCGGCAGGGGCTTCCCAGCCACGCACCGGAGAGGAGGTCCACGATCCATGGCAACCTGAACAGCTCCGGCTTGGCAGGCTCCACCGCACCTGCGCTTATATTTATAGCCAAACTGTGGCCCCCCCGGTCGTTCCGATGCGGGTGGCTCCAATAAATGCGGGCGCATCGAATCCGGAGCCGTTCCGGCTCTCGAGGCATATCCTCCCACGACCTCCTAAGCGTCGTTCTCCTTAATTGCATTCTTTATGCAGGACACTCCGGGCGGCGTGTATCCCACGGCACACGTATCTCCGCACGCGCCCAGGCCGCATCCGCCTCGAAGAACGCGCGTATCGCGGCCGCTTAACTGGCACTCCTCGCAAGCGGCAACTGGCCGATCCGATTTCCCAGGTAACGCCTCAATTAGCATTTAATAGCCTTCTGGTGTTCCCCAGGCGACGCGTCGAGAGGAGAAATACGATCGCAGCTGGCCACGGAGAAACCCCGTCGAGCGGCAAGTGATAGGCGCGCGACCAACGAGCGGAATTCTCCGAGGCTCAGTCCTCGGATGCCAGGCTAACCCGATGATCATCCCGGGAGCAGACTAGCCTGAAGCCCCGACCGGTCGCCTCGGCTTGCGCCAGCCTTGGCCGACCAACGAGCAGAATTCTCCGAGGCTCAGTCCTCGGATGCCAGGCTAACCTGATGATCATCCCGGGAGCAGACTAGCCTGAAGCCCCGACCGGTCGCCTCGGCTTGCGCCAGCCTTGGCCGACCAACGAGCGGAATTTTCCGAGGCTCAGTCCTCGGATGCCAGGCTAACCCGATGATCATCCCGGGAGCAGACTAGCCTGAAGCCCCGACCGGTCGCCTCGGCTTGCGCCAGCCTTGGCCGACCAACGAGCGGAATTCCCCGAGGCTCAGTCCTCGGATGCCAGGCTAACCCGATGATCATCCCGGGAGCAGACTAGCCTGAAGCCCCGACCGGTCGCCTCGGCTTGCGCCAGCCTTGGCCAACCAACGAGCGGAATTCCCCAAGGCTCAGTCCTCGGATGCCTGGCTTAGTGCCGGAAGAATTTCCTGAGGCCTAACCCTCGGATGCCTGGCCTAGTGCCGGAAGAATTTCCTGAGGCCTAACCCTTGGATGCCTGGCCTAGCGCCGGAAGAATTTCCTGAGGCCTAACCCTCGGATGCCTGGCCTAGCGCCGGAAGAATTTCCTGAGGCCTAACCCTTGGATGCCTGGCCTAGCGCCGGAAGAATTTCCTGAGGCCTAACCCTCGGATGCCTGGCCTAGCGCCGGATGAATTTCCTGAGGCCTAACCCTCGGATGCCTGGCCTAGCGCCGGAAGAATTTCCTGAGGCCTAACCCTCGGATGCCTGGCCTAGCGCCGGATGAATTTCCTGAGGCCTAACCCTCGGATGCCTGGCCTAGCGCCGGATGAATTTCCTGAGGCCTAACCCTCGGATGCCTGGCCTAGCGCCGGAGGAACTTCAAGAGTCAGGAGTCGGCGAGGCGCTACCGAGAGTTAAAAAGAGGAAGGATGAAAGTGAAATGAGGAAACACTCTGTTTGCATTAACTTTCATTGCACCAGGGCCGAGACCCATACAACATGGCAAAACGCCAACATACAAAGAAAAGAACAAAGAAAAATACAGAGGGTCAGCTTGGAGGAACCCCTAGGTCGGGAACGGCGAGCACACCCGCAAGGGGTAGGGAGACAGTTGGAGAATCAGCAGGCAATGGCATCGAAGGGGAGTCGAGGAGGGAGACCCCACTCAGGTCAATTTCGGGGTATCTAGCGGACACCCTCGCCAGGCCTTCATCGAAGCCTAAGACAAAGGAGTCGGACCCCGCGTCCGACATGTCACGGATGAACTCGGCGGACTGACGATAGGCCTGTACCGCCTGACGCCCGATTTCCGCGCTCTTCTCGGCCAGCGCCGCCTCCGCTCGCTCCGTAATCTGAGCTTTTGCCTCCATGACCTTCGCCACAATCCGGTCGTCCGCCTCGGAGGAGACCCTCAGCAGATCGGCCCGAGCCTCCATGTGCTTTGCCTCGGCAGCAACGCGAGCAGCCTCAGCCTCCTCCAGGCGCGAATGAAGCTCCTGGTTGCTCGCGCGGGACTCCTCCAAGGCCGATTCCAATTCGGCCAGCTTGTCTTTGAGAGATCGGGCTCGGTTGCGGGCGTTGTCGGCTGACTGCTGGGCCTTCTCCCACCTCTCCCGGAAGTCGGCAGCCTTCCGGGACTGCTCTTCGGCCCGCTCCTCCGCCTTCCTGATCTCGCCTTCGAGACCCGAGGCAACCTTGAGTTGCTCCTGAGTCTCCAACAGTTGCCTCTCGAGGGCGGCGAAGCCAAGTACCCGCTCTTCCAATGCCCCTGCTTCTTACAATAGGAGCATTCTGCCTGACTTTGGTCATCCTTAATCCTTTTGGACTGACTATGCTGAGTTTTCAGCTTTCTATACCAATTATTGAAGTTGGGACCAGTCAACTTGTCATTATTCAATAATGAGCGAAATGACAAACTTGTGGCCATTTCTACATAAAAGAAAATTTGGCTATTAGTATATGAATTGACTAAACACAGTAGACTTGGACTTTAGTCTAAAGATACTCCCACTATTTTATACAAATTGGTAGCCTCTACCTCCAATTCGAAAAATTACTCCTAATTCTTTAGTGGGCACTAGAACCCAATAGATCGCATATAGGCCCGAGTGTGGCTCGGCTAACCCATATGCACCTATTGGTAGGTTCTAAACCAGTTGCTTCACCAAGCAACTTCTAGTGATAATTTTGCCCTAGGTTCTTCGGCAGGCGTGTGGCGCCTCCACCGAATACCCTAGTCAGGTCCAACCATTAAATGATAGGGTTAAGTCTAATCAATTAATAGACGACCAAGCTCGAGTGTGGCTCGGCTCACCTGACCGCCTATTGAAGGTACACTTAACTCATCATATATTGAATGACAATTCCAATGCTTGATAAGTACCAGGCGTGTCGCACCTCCAATAATTATCAAAACATTGGATCCATTATCACCCAACTTAATGGGAGGCTATGACCTAGTTATCCCCTGTTAGATGTATGCCCTAGAAGCCAATCTGGCTGACACATTATTAATTCTAGAGACATAATTTTGTACTTGACTATTTATTATTGGATAAAAAAAGGCATCTTTTCATTCATATTATTTATGTGTCTATGAATCGTCCAAGAAATTAATAAGATGATGATACATATTCTCAAGAGTTGAGAATTTGAGCCATGTATCATTGGTGATTAATTTCTAAATGCTCCTGACCAATGGATCATCACGAGGACGGTGATCGATCCGATCAGTGCACAGATCACTTTTCTTCTGGATGGACGAGACTTGAGTCCACAGTGTAGGGACACTGAAGTGATAGTGCAGGTGCTTGTTAGAGAACAAGAGTACTGAGCATGACCAAGACAAGAAGTCACTTGGATTTTTATCCACTCGTCAGTGACTTGCTTGATGTTGCAGTAGTATGACTGGTCCTTTGACCTGCGGTGCTTCGGCTACTCACAGTGAGGTTATTGTAGTTTGACTACACATATACATGGTCTCTAGCCATATGGGTCCATGCAGTGTAGATTGGCTGCAGTAGGTTCACTGTAGGAGTAGGGTATGCACCTACAAGGAATCTATCGACCTTGATAGAAGAGGAGTGATCCTATGTGATTTGTTAGACTGAGTTCTAAGACCTTGGCCAGGGCAGTAATATAAAGTGAAGAAAGAGTTTTTCACTATCGAACTCGAGTCGAATAAATTTTGACATATGACAGACGATGGGGTTTGACGAGTTGTCCATGACCTCCGTCCTGTAGGGATCCACGATAGTAGGACTGTATCACATGGTAACTGCACCTAGAGGTTCATCTTTCTATTCTACTGGGTAGCCACTACATGCTGCTAGGTGTCACTGGTGGATGGTGGGACTCACAGGGATTATCTCGATGATCGATAAACCCTAATGAGTTGAGTTGGAATCGTTCCAACCCATTAAAAGGAGTTTTCAATGATATAGTGATAGAGATCACAATATATCTCACTATCAGTCAGAGTAGAACCTATGGGGTCACACACATTAGAAGTATTGACCGATCCGATGGTTGAAAAGTGATTATGAATCACGAGTAATCAATTCGATTGATAAATAAGTTGAAGAAGGAACAAAGGGAATTAATTAATTGGACTTGAAACAAGAGTCCTACTTCGAGTAGGATTCCTAGAGTCCTAATTGGATTAGGACTGGGAATCCTAGTTGGAGTAGGACTGGAATTCCTACTTGGAATAGGATTCTGCAATCCTAATGAGATTAGGAGTTTTGAATCAAAATTGGATTCCGACTTGGAGTAGGATTCCTAGAGTCCTAATCGGATTAGGACTTCGGATTCAAATAGAGTCCTAATTGAATTAGGACTAAAATTATATATGTCCTAATTTGGATTAGGGTTTCTTAAATCACAATTAATTATTAATCTAATGAATCAATAAGACTCCTATTTGGATTAGGATTGAAGAGTTCAATTAAGTCAAAATTGATTTAAGTTCTAATTAGATTAGGACTTACCTAGATTGGATCCAAATTGGTTCACCCTTGGGCTAAGCCTAATTGGATTAGGGCTTGACCATATTAGGGCATTCCAATCCCTACCTAATATGGATTAGGGTTTACCATGAGGAAGGGGATAAGCCCCTCCCCTTTCCACGTGGAGAAGGGAGAAAAGACGGCGCCCCCTCTTAGGAAAGACATCAAGAACTCCTAAATGTTAGGAGCTCCACATGTCTATAAAAAGGGACTTCTGTTGGGGGCCCGCCCATGCCGCAGAAAAATTAAAAAAATTCAGATGGCAGCGGAAGGCATGCGCGAGATCCCGTTCATCGCATGAACATATTTTAAAAACCGTCGTTCGTAGATAAATTAGGATTAAAATCTTTTTCATACAATTAGGAAGATCAGATCTTCACCTTGTGCGGGTAGAAGATCGCCGCAAATCTGATGATCATGGATTTGTTGAAGGTTCGCTTGAAGCCGCACACGCGTCCGGCCTCTACGGGTATCCACACGAGGCAGAGGACCGTTTGAAGCCTTTGAATCTCCCCGGGGTGCTAGCTCCCTTGCAGAGAAGACTTTGGATGGATGAATCTCTTTCTTCTTGCAGCAAACAACTCCTTGATTGCTCTCCCTTGAACAAGAAGGATTGGAGAAAGAAGAATAAAAAGGGAGCAACAAGTTGCAGCCTTTTTATTTTGGTGGAAGAAGGAAGGGAGAAAGGAGAGCCAACGCCTCCTCCTTTTTTTCTTTTGTTGGCGGCTGCTAACAGGGATTAGAGAGAGTCTTTTCACGGCTCAAAGAGGGTTGAAAATGTTGGAATCCCTCGCACGCCGCAGAAAATTTCAGAAAAATTCTGCGCGCAGCGGAAGACATGCGCGAGATTCCGTTCATCGCATGATCATATTTTAAAACCGTCGTTCGTAGATAGATTAGAATTAAATACTTTTACATAATATTAGGAAGATCAGATCTTCACCTTGTGCGGGTAGATATTCACCGCAATCTGATGATCGTGGTATTTGTTGAAAGGTTCCTTGAAGCCGCACACGTGTCCGGCCTCTACGGGTATCCACACGAGGCAGAGAACCAATCCAAACTCTCTAATCTCCCTGGGGTGCTAGCTCCCTTGCAGAGATATGTTTTGATGGCTGAAATCCTCTCTTGATTTATCAACTCTTTGATAGATCTCAAGAGGAAGAAGAAGGACTTGAAAGGGAGGAAGAAGATCCCATCTTGCTGCCTCCTTTTCTTTTATTCTTGTGGATGGAAGAAGGGTGAAGAGAGAAAGCCATACACCACCCTATTTTTCTTTGATGCTCATGGCTGAAACCCCAAGAGGAAGGAGGCTTGCCCATGGCACAAAAACCAAGAGGGGAGGAGGCACTCTCACGGCACAAAAGAAAAGGAGAGAGGGGAGGAGCTCTCACGGCACAAAGGGAGGAGAGAAGAGGGATCTCACGGTTCCCTTTCTTCTTTTTCTTTTGCGGGGTCCGCTCCTTATTCTCTCCTCCTTTTTTTTGTGTTTGTTTGCGGCTGAATTCAACCTGGGAGAGGGGGCTGCCGTATCCTTATATTTTTGATGAGAGGAGGGGGCCACATGCTCCCCTTTTGAACCCTAGGTGTGAGCTCCTACAAATTAGGAGCTCACGTCTATCTCCTTTTTTTTTTTTTTTTCTTTCACATAAAAACCAAGAGGAGGGGCACGCCCCTCCCTTTTATCCTCTCATGCCCCATGCCCAAGCCTCATCTCATGAGGTGTGTGGGCTTCACTTTCAGCCCCTTTAGTCCCCTCATGTTTATCCATAAGATTAAATCAATTATGACTCTTGGAGTCCTAATCTAATTAGGACCCAATTAAATCATGACTCTATTGAACTCTTCAATCCTAATCCAATTAGGAGTCATCTTAATTTATTAGATCAAAATTAATTAGGACTTTAGGAATCCCAATCTAATTAGGACTCATATAATTTTAGTCCTAATCCAATTAGGACTTTAGGAATCCTACTCCAAGTAGGACTCTAATTTAATTTGAAGTCCCAATCTAATTAGGACTCTAGGAGTCCTACTGCAAGTAGGACTCTTATTAAATAAGATCAAGCCATTTAATTAAGTCTAATTGATTTAATTAAATTACAATCCAATTGCAATTACTCCTTCTTCAACTCACTAACTCTTAGTGGGTTAATTAATTATCAATCAAATTGATTGATAATCATGAACTATTGTGATTCCAAATCACAACTCAACCATCGGATCGGTCAATACCTCTATTGTGTGTGACCCCATAGGTTCTATTCTGTCTGGTAGTGAGATATACTGCGATCTCTATCACAATATCATTGAAAACTCCTTTCAATGGGTTGGAACAATTCCAACTCAACTCACCAGGGATCATCAATCATCAAGATAGTCCCTGTGAGTCTCACCATCCACCAGTGACACCTAGCAGCATGTAGTGGCTACCCAGCAGAATGGAATAATGAACCTCTAGGTGCAGTTAGTATATAATACAGTCCTTCTATCGTGGATCCCTACAGGACGGAGGTCATGGATAACTCGTCAAACCCCATCGTCTGTCATATGTCAAGATTTATTCGACTTAAGTTCGAGAATGGAAAACTCCTTTTCCACTGTACATACTACCCCGGCCGAGGATTTACGAACTCAGTCTCATAAATCACATAGGATCTCTCTTAACCTATCAAGATCGATAGATTCCATCTAGATGCACCCCTACTCCTACAATGAACCTACTGCAGCCAATCTGCACCACAAGAACCCAATTGGCTAGGGCTCATGTTTATGTGCTCGTCAAACTACAGCAACCTCACTGTGAATAGCCGAGGCATCGCAGGTCAAAGGACCAGTCATATAACTACAGCATCAAGTAAGTCACGGACGAGTGGATAGACATCCAAGTGACTACTTGCTATGGTCACGCTCAGTACCCTTGTTCTCTAACAAGCACTTGCACAATTGCTCCAGTGTCGCCACACTGTGGACTCAAGACTCGTCCATCAAAGAAAGCGATCTGTGCACTAATCTCAGCGGATCGATCACCGTCCTCGTGATGATCCATCGATCAGGAGCAATTCAGAAATTAATCACCAATGACACATGCCTCAAATTCTCAACTCTTGAGAATATGCGTCATCATCTTATTAATTTTTTGGACGATTCATAGACACATAAGAACATGAATGAAAAGAATGCCCATTCTAATAAATTCATTATTAGGTCAAGTACAAATTTATGTCCCAGAATAAAATAATGCGTCAGCCAAATTGGCTTCTAGGGCATACTTCTAACAGAAAATCCCTCCTTTGGCGTGGGCCCCTTTCCCTCTTTTAATTAGCCGTGTGGAGCTCCTAAAAAATAGGAGCTCCATGTTTATCTTTAGAAAAGAGGAGGGGCGGTATGCCCCTCCCTCTTTCTTCACGTAAAAGGCATGGGAGGGGTGTGGGCCCCTCCCTCTTAGTCCCTCTTTAATCACACCCCACTTAATCATATTAAGTGGGGTGGTGTAGCCACATAGATAGGGTCTAATCCTCTTCTAAAGAGGATTAGGTGAACCCAATTCCTTCTTTCATTCAAATCCTAATCTAATTAGGATTCAATTGAACCATGACTCAATTGAACTCTTCAATCCTAATCCAATTAGGAGCCATCTTAATTTATTAGATTAAAATTAATTAGGACTTAAGAAATCCTAATCTAATTAGGACATATTAAATTTCAGTCCTAATCTAATTAGGACTATAGAAATCCTACTCCTAGTAGGACTCTAATTTAATTTAAAATCCTAATCTAATTAGGATTCCTAGAATCCTACTCCAAGTAGGACTCGTGTCTAATATGATCAAGTCCAATTAATTAAATCCAATTAATTAAATTAAATTACAATCAAATTGCAATTATTCCTTCTTCAACTTGCTAGTTATCAATCAAATTGATAATTATAAATTATTTGTGATTCCTAATCACAATTCAACCATCAGATCAGTCAATACCTCTAATGTGTGTGACCCCATAGGTTCTATTCTGTCTGGTAGTGAGATATATTGCGATCTCTATCACAATATCATTGAAAACTCCTTTTAATGGGTTGGAACAATTCCAACTCTTCTCATTCGGGTTCACTGATCACCAAGTGAATGCCTTTGAGTCTCACAATCCACCAGTGACACCTAGCAGCATGTAGTGGCAACCCAGCAGAATGGAATGATGAACCTCTAGGTATAGTTAGTGTATGATACAATCCCTCTATCGTAGATCCCGACAAGACGGAGGTCATGGATAACTCGTCAAACCCCTATCGTCTGTCATATGTCAAGATTTATTCGACTTAAGTTCGAGAGTGGAAAACTCCTTTTTCACTATACATACTACCCCGGCTGAGGATTTACGAACTCAGTCTCATAAATCACATAGGATCTCTCTTAACCTATCAAGGTCGATAGATTCCATCTAGATGCACCCCTACTCCTACAATGAACCTACTGCAGCCAATCTGCACCACAAGAACCCAATTGGCTAGGGCTCATGTTTATGTGCTCGTCAAACTACAGCAACCTCACTGTGAATAGCCGAGGCATCGCAGGTCAAAGGACCAGTCATACAACTGCAGCATCAAGTAAGTCACTGACGAGTGGATAGACATCCAAGTGACTACTTGCTATGGTCACGTTCAGTACCCTTGTTCTCTAACAAGCACTTGCACAATTGCTCCAGTGTCGCCATACTGTGGACTCAAGACTCGTCCATCAAAGAAAGCGATCTGTGCACTAATCTCAGCGGATCGATCACCGTCCTCGTGATGATCCATCGATCAGGAGCAATTTAGAAATTAATCACCAATGACACATGCCTCAAATTCTCAACTCTTGAGAATATGCGTCATCATCTTATTAATTTTTGGACGATTCATGGACACATAAGAACATGAATGAAAAGAATGCCCATTCTAATAAATTCATTATTAGGTCAAGTACAAATTTATGTCCCAGAACTAAATAATGTGTCAGTCAAATTGGCTTCTAGGGCATACTTCTAACAATCTCCCACTTGCACTAAAGCCAATCAGCCATAAATCTAAGCCTCATCTTCTCAAGATGTGCTTTAGTTTTCTACCGACTTAGCTGCTTAGTGAATGGGTCTACCACGTTGCCTGTGGAGTCACTCTCTGTACCTCTACTTATTTCTTTTTGAGGTAGTCGCATATCAGGTTAAACCGCTGCTCTATGTGCTAAGACTTCTGGTAAGACCTTGGCTCCTTAGCTAGTGCTATGGTGCCATTGTTATCGTAGTAGAGTATTATGGCATCTGATGACATTATACCTAACTTTGCAATAAACTTCTTGAACCAGAAGGTTTCACTGCACCCTTAGAGGTGGCGATACATTCAGCTTCCAAGGTAAAATCTACAATGATCGATTGTTTAGAACTCTTTCAAATTACCGAACCACCATTGCACATATTCTGATGTAGACTTTCTATCATCAATATATGTGTATCCTTCTACCTTTAACTCTAATATTCTCCCAAAGATCAAGAACATGTCCTTAGTTCTTCTCAAGTACTTAAGATTGTTCTTCACAGCTATCCAGTGCTCCTTGCCTGGATTTGACTGATATATGCTCGTGATACTCACAACATGTGCTATATTAGGTCATGTACATAGCATGGTATACATGAGGCTCCTTATAGCCAAAGCATAAGGGATCTTGCTCATCCACTGTATCTCTTCCGATGTCTTGGGGCACATCTTCTTGGAGAGATTTATCCCATGCCTAAGGGGTAATAATTCCCCTTTTAGAGGTTTCCATGCCGAACCTCTTCAGCACTTCCTCTATGTACATATCCTGTGACAGGACAAGCATCCTCTTAGATCTATCTATATAGACCTTAATCCCCAAACTATAGGATGCTTCCCCAAGGTCTTTTATGGAGAAATCCTTAGACAACCATACCTTGACCTAAGTTAGCATGGGACCACCATTCCCAATTGGAAGGATATCATCCACGTACAATACGAGGATGCAATAGGCCTCCCACTAACTTTCTTATAAACACATGGTTCCTCTTCGTTCTTGATGAAATCAAATGATTTGATTACATCGTTGAAACGAGTATTCCAACTTCGAGATGCTTGCTTTAGTCCATAGAAGGACCTTTGCAGTTTGCAGACCTTGTGATCACCATCACAATATCTCATAATCATATTATGCTGCAATAGCAAGCAATATTCGAATGAACTTCAGCATGGCTACAGGTGAAAAAGTATCTTGACAATCAGTGCCTTCGCACTGACTATAACCTTTCGCCATTAGCCTTGCCTTATAGGTCTCTACCTAGCCATCCGAACTTAATTTTCTCTTATAGATCCATTTACACCCAATAGGTACTATACCTTCTAGTGGATCTACTAAGGTGCAGACTTGGTTGGAATGCATGGAGTCCATCTCTGACTTCATTGCTTCCAGCCATCTCTCGGAATCGATGTCTAACATCACCTCGTTGTAGGTATTGGGATCCTTACTTTGATCCCTATCTCCCATGAGGAACACTTCCTCTACATCCTCTGTAAGTATACCTAAGTACCTTTCAGGAGGATGGGAGATCCTACTATATCTACGAGGTGGAGGAGGTACAACATGTACTGGCTTAATATAAATAGGTTCTATAGGCACAATGACTCGTTGCTGTTTTAGAGACTTTCTCTTCAAGCTCAATTTTCCTCCCACTATTTCTGTCAAGGATAAACTATTTTCCATGAAGATAGCATCTAGGCTCACAAACACTTTGTGATCCTTTGGGACGAAAAGTCGTATCCTAATGACTCTTTAGGATATCCTATAAAACGAGCATTAATTGTCCTATTCTCTAACTTGTCCGCCTGTTGTCGCTTGATTTGAGCTGGACATCCCCAAATCTTGAGATAACCAAGACTCAGCTTCTTACCATGTCATATCTCATATGGTGTGGTAGGAACGGACTTTAGAGGAAATTCTATTCAAAAAGTAAATAGCTGAAAATAGGGCATCTATCTAAAGAAAAAAGGGTAAATTAGTGAAGTTCATCATGGTCCGGATCATATCCAATAGAGTCTGATTCCTCCTCTCTGACACTCCGTTGAGCTGGGGTGTACCAGGAGGAGTCCATTATGAAACTATACCATTCTCCTTGAGATAATCATGAAACTCTCCACTAAGGTATTCACCTCCTCGATCTGATCGAAGAACCTTAATGAGTTTTTCTGTTTATTTTTCTACTTCATATCTCAACTCTTTGAACCTTTCAAAAGTTTCAGATTTGTGTATCATACACATATCCATACCGTGAGTAATCATCGGTAAATGAAGTAAAAATTACAACCCTTAGCCTGCACATCGAATGGGCCACACACGTCAGTGTGTACTCGGGTAAGTATTTCAGTGGACCTTTCCCTGTGTCCTACGAAGGGTAATTTGGCCATCTTTCCTTGAAGGCAGGATTCACAAATCGGATATGACTCGAAAGTCAATGAGCCTAGAAGCCCATGTTTCTCTAATTTGTTTATTCTGTCTTCTCCTATATGACCAAGCCTGAGGTGCCACAAATACTTTAGATTTATCTTATCTCTAGATCTTTTGGATCTTATGGTACTCACTGTTTGCTTAGATACATTCACAGATACATCCAAATGTATGTGATAGAAACCGTCAATCATAAAACCACGTGCAACCAATTTATTTCTCAAATAAATGGAATAGTAGTCTTATAAAAATCTTTCTGTGCTAAACAAGATACAGAAATCAAATTTCTGCTAGCAATAGGTAACGGTCCCTAAGTATCCTTTTAATAATGAGCATATCTGACATACCTTCTGAAGGTCTGTCACCCTTCTTGATCTTTATGCTTCTCATGTATGTAGGACAATTCCTCTTCCAATGGCCATCTATAATGCAATGGAAACACTTTTTCTTGCAATTGGCCTTTTTCTTGGAACTTCCTTACTTGGCGTTTTCTTGTTCTTCTGCTTCTTCGCAGGCTTCTTCTTCTTCCAGGTAGACTCTCTCTTGAAAGTAGAAGCCAACTCGACAGCAAGAATTATGCTCCTTGAACTCTTCAAGGTCCCTAAGGTAGTTACCAATTTATTTAACAATTCTGATTTTGGTGCATACAATCTTATTTATATGGTAGTTTACTATAAACTGTCTATATGAAGCTGGAAGGAATTGCGGGATCAAATCCATTTGCAATTTCTTGTACATGGTCATGCCGAGCTTCTCAAGCTTCTCTAAGTCCTTTATCATGGTCAAACTATGATCATGGACAGACTGCCCATCGCGCATCTTGGCCTTGAAGAGCCTCTTGGACATTCAAACCAAGCTGCGTGACTCTGATCACCATACAACTCTTGTAGGTGATTTAATGTGTCCTTGGCAATCTTCATGTTCTCATGCTGGCATTATAATTTATTGGACATGGATGCCATTATGTAGCACCTAACTTTATTGTCATCGTTCGTCCACTTGGCATGCGTCTTACGCTGATCAGTGATCGGACAGATTGGTAATACGGGGATTCCATGGTCTAGCACATACCCTAATTTCTCACAATTCAAAACTATTTTGAAATTTGCTGAGCCAGTCTTTATAATTGGGTTTGGTCAAACGGTTGTTCTATAAGTTAAAAGTCTAGAAGCTGACATTATAATCCTCAGAGAGTAAAGATTCTAGTTAGAATTTTGTACTTGATCTTAATTTGTTCTAGGGTGTTTTAGAACAAATGTACCTCCCACTATTTTCTCGAATTCCTCACACTCCCCTGGTAGGAAAACGAAAATCCTACACGACTAGGGTTTCTAGTGGGTACTGCGGTCCCACCGATTTATAGGCCACCTCACCTAACAGTTATTGGTGACACATAAATGGATGAGTGTACAACTCTTGTACAATGCTTCTCAAGCATGTTGCAGTGCTACTTGGTCTCTAAGTCATGAAGACCTCACCTAACAGTTATTGGTCCCATTTCTTAGTTAAGTCAGACCCACCGCATAACCGTAGAAATAAAGTCGTCATTGGGTCCTCACCTAACAGTTATTGGTGCCCAACCCCACCTTTACCCTACAACATCTCATGTCTATAGAGAGGTCCAGCCCCCCGATGCAACTTGCCCACTGTGTCCAGCCGAGACAAATCAACATCAGAAAGACCTTAGCAGCTCTACTATAGTGGAAGACCTATTGACTTAATATTGGTTAATCAGGTCTTAGTGTTTGCAACTTGAGCTCTTCATAAGAGGTAATCGAACAATTGGCCAGGTAAGCAGGTGGGAGGCTCCCCTTACTCAGAGAGTAAGGTCCTAATTAAGTAACCACCTTTTATGCTTTCCTACACACCAATTAGATCAATTAATCTAATATGACCCGCTCATGTTGGTTCACTCTCGACTTGATTGAGGAGGTTTTAGTTTAGATCTCTTTCGATTGGCAACTCGCATCTCATGCACACATCCATTTACCCGCTATGCATAGGCATAAACATTAAACATCCAGGCATATATATAAAAAGTAAATGTAACTGGTGATGATCATGGATCCAGGATGGGTCATAGTACAAGCACATGCACGTCAATTGGTTTGATCGTCTTCAACTCTTGACTCGATCTTGATCCCTTAGGTTCAATTGTAATCAACTCCTTGATCCATCTTCAATCAACCTATGATCTCAATCCGCGCAAGGCTTGCTTGTAGGAGGCATACATCGATCAACCATCGACGTGCAACATACATCACAGATTACATCCCAGATAAAATTCAAAAATAAAAGAATAATTACAACCCATTTTCATGAGACACGCAGGTCTCTAATACATGAATTTGAGATGCTCGTAGGCATCTGAAAAATTGATTTACATGTCATCACATAACATCACAGATTACATCGTAGATCATATCAGCACATTCACAAAGGGTCATCCATGATCATCACCATTCGCATCACATGCATTATAATTTACAGATCTGAAACTTAATTGATTACCTCATCTCATGAATCGCTGATCGTGTAAGGGATGATTCTAAATAATTTTAATCATATTAATTACATAACAGAATCATTAATCAATGCATACCAAAATTCAGCATGCAGAAAAATTCTGCAACCTGAAAATCTGCATGCAGAAAAATCAGCAGGCATAATCATTCAATTTTCAGATCTAATATGCCTTAATTCTATTAATCCTAATCGTAATCTACGAGGCCTAGGCTCTGATACCACTGTTGGGGGCCCGCCCATGCCGTAGAAAAATTAAAAAAATTCAGATGGCAGCGGAAGGCATGCGCGAGATCCCGTTCATCGCATGAACATATTTTAAAAACCGTCGTTCGTAGATAAATTAGGATTAAAACCTTTTTCATACAATTAGGAAGATCAGATCTTCACCTTGTGCGGGTAGAAGATCGCCGCAAATCTGATGATCATGGATTTGTTGAAGGTTCGCTTGAAGCCGCACACGCGTCCGGCCTCTACGGGTATCCACACGAGGCAGAGGACCGTTTGAAGCCTTTGAATCTCCCCGGGGTGCTAGCTCCCTTGCAGAGAAGACTTTGGATGGATGAATCTCTTTCTTCTTGCAGCAAACAACTCCTTGATTGCTCTCCCTTGAACAAGAAGGATTGGAGAAAGAAGAATAAAAAGGGAGCAACAAGTTGCAGCCTTTTTATTTTGGTGGAAGAAGGAAGGGAGAAAGGAGAGCCAACGCCTCCTCCTTTTTTTCTTTTGTTGGCGGCTGCTAACAGGGATTAGAGAGAGTCTTTTCACGGCTGAAAGAGGGTTGAAAATCCCTCCTTTGGCGTGGGCCCCTTTCCCTCTTTTAATTAGCCGTGTGGAGCTCCTAAAAAATAGGAGCTCCATGTTTATCTTTTAGAAAAGAGGAGGGGCGGTACGCCCCTCCCTCTTTTCTTCACGTAAAAGGCATGGGAGAGGTGTGGGCCCCTCCCTCTTAGTCCCTCTTTAATCACAACCCACTTAATCATATTAAGTGGGGTGGTGTAGCCACATAGATAGGGTCTAATCCTCTTCTAAAGAGGATTAGGTGAACCCAATTCCTTCTTTCATTCAAATCCTAATCTAATTAGGATTCAATTGAACCATGACTCAATTGAACTCTTCAATCCTAATCCAATTAGGAGCCATCTTAATTTATTAGATTAAAATTAATTAGGACTTAAGAAATCCTAATCTAATTAGGACATATTAAATTTGAGTCCTAATCTAATTAGGACTATAGAAATCCTACTCCTAGTAGGACTCTAATTTAATTTAAAATCCTAATCTAATTAGGATTCTTAGAATCTTACTCCAAGTAGGACTCGTGTCTAATATGATCAAGTCCAATTAATTAAATCCAATTAATTAAATTAAATTACAATCAAATTGCAATTATTCCTTCTTCAACTTGCTAGTTATCAATCAAATTGATAATTATAAATTATTTGTGATTCCTAATCACAATTCAACCATCGGATCAGTCAATACCTCTAATGTGTGTGACCCCATAGGTTCTATTCTGTCTGGTAGTGAGATATATTGCGATCTCTATCACAATATCATTGAAAACTCCTTTTAATGGGTTGGAACAATTCCAACTCTTCTCATTCGGGTTCACTGATCACCAAGTGAATGCCTTTGAGTCTCACAATCCACCAGTGACACCTAGCAGCATGTAGTGGCAACCCAGCAGAATGGAATGATGAACCTCTAGGTGTAGTTAGTGTATGATACAATCCCTCTATCGTAGATCCCGACAAGACGGAGGTCATGGATAACTCGTCAAACCCCTATCGTCTGTCATATGTCAAGATTTATTCGACTTAAGTTCGAGAGTGGAAAACTCCTTTTTCACTATACATACTACCCCGGCCGAGGATTTACGAACTCAGTCTCATAAATCACATAGGATCTCTCTTAACCTATCAAGGTCGATAGATTCCATCTAGATGCACCCCTACTCCTACAATGAACCTACTGCAGCCAATCTGCACCACAAGAACCCAATTGGCTAGGGCTCATGTTTATGTGCTCGTCAAACTACAGCAACCTCACTGTGAATAGCCGAGGCATCGCAGGTCAAAGGACCAGTCATACAACTGCAGCATCAAGTAAGTCACTGACGAGTGGATAGACATCCAAGTGACTACTTGCTATGGTCACGTTCAGTACCCTTGTTCTCTAACAAGCACTTGCACAATTGCTCCAGTGTCGCCACACTGTGGACTCAAGACTCGTCCATCAAAGAAAGCGATCTGTGCACTAATCTCAGCGGATCGATCACCGTCCTCGTGATGATCCATCGATCAGGAGCAATTTAGAAATTAATCACCAATGACACATGCCTCAAATTCTCAACTCTTGAGAATATGCGTCATCATCTTATTAATTTCTTGGACGATTCATGGACACATAAGAACATGAATGAAAAGAATGCCCATTCTAATAAATTCATTATTAGGTCAAGTACAAATTTATGTCCCAGAACTAAATAATGTGTCAGTCAAATTGGCTTCTAGGGCATACTTCTAACAATCTCCCACTTGCACTAAAGCCAATCAGCCATAAATCTAAGCCTCATCTTCTCAAGATGTGCTTTAGTTTTCTACCGACTTAGCTGCTTAGTGAATGGGTCTACCACGTTGCCTGTGGAGTCACTCTCTGTACCTCTACTTATTTCTTTTTGAGGTAGTCGCATATCAGGTTAAACCGCTGCTCTATGTGCTTAGACTTCTGGTAAGACCTTGGCTCCTTAGCTAGTGCTATGGTGCCATTGTTATCGTAGTAGAGTATTATGGCATCTGATGACATTATACCTAACTTTGCAATAAACTTCTTGAACCAGAAGGTTTCACTGCACCCTTAGAGGTGGCGATACATTCAGCTTCCAAGGTAGAATCTACAATGATCGATTGTTTGGAACTCTTTCAAATTACCGAACCACCATTGCACATATTCTGATGTAGACTTTCTATCATCAATATATGTGTATCCTTCTACCTTTAACTCTAATATTCTCCCAAAGATCAAGAACATGTCCTTAGTTCTTCTCAAGTACTTAAGATTGTTCTTCACAGCTATCCAGTGCTCCTTGCCTGGATTTGACTGATATATGCTCGTGATACTCACAACATGTGCTATATTAGGTCATGTACATAGCATGGTATACATGAGGCTCCTTATAGCCAAAGCATAAGGGATCTTGCTCATCCACTGTATCTCTTCCGATGTCTTGGGGCACATCTTCTTGGAGAGATTTATCCCATGCCTAAGGGGTAATAATTCTCCTTTTAGAGGTTTCCATGCCGAACCTCTTCAGCACTTCCTCTATGTACATATCCTGTGACAGGACAAGCATCCTCTTAGATCTATCTATATAGACCTTAATCCCCAAACTATAGGATGCTTCCCCAAGGTCTTTTATGGAGAAATCCTTAGACAACCATACCTTGACCTAAGTTAGCATGGGAACACCATTCCCAATTGGAAGGATATCATCCACGTACAATACGAGGATGCAATAGCCCTCCCACTAACTTTCTTATAAACACATGGTTCCTCTTCGTTCTTGATGAAATCAAATGATTTGATTACATCGTTGAAACGAGTATTCCAACTTCGAGATGCTTGCTTTAGTCCATAGAAGGACCTTTGCAGTTTGCAGACCTTGTGATCACCATCACAATATCTCATAATCATATTATGCTGCAATAGCAAGCAATATTCGAATGAACTTCAGCATGGCTACAGGTGAAAAAGTATCTTGATAATCAGTGCCTTCGCACTGACTATAACCTTTCGCCATTAGCCTTGCCTTATAGGTCTCTACCTAGCCATCCGAACTTAATTTTCTCTTATAGATCCATTTACACCCAATAGGTACTATACCTTCTGGTGGATCTACTAAGGTGCAGACTTGGTTGGAATGCATGGAGTCCATCTCTGACTTCATTGCTTCCAGCCATCTCTCGGAATCGATGTCTAACATCACCTCGTTGTAGGTATTGGGATCCTTACTTTGATCCCTATCTCCCATGAGGAACACTTCCTTTACATCCTCTGTAAGTATACCTAAGTACCTTTCAGGAGGATGGGAGATCCTACTATATCTACGAGGTGGAGGAGGTACAACATGTACTGGCTTAATATAAATAGGTTCTATAGGCACAATGGCTCGTTGCTGTTTTAGAGACTTTCTCTTCAAGCTCAATTTTCCTCCCACTGTTTCTGTCAAGGATAAACTATTTTCCATGAAGATAGTATCTAGGCTCACAAACACTTTGTGATCCTTTGGGACGAAAAGTCGTATCCTAATGACTCTTTAGGATATCCTATAAAACGAGCATTAATTGTCCTATTCTCTAACTTGTCCGCCTGTTGTCGCTTGAGTTGAGCTGGACATCCCCAAATCTTGAGATAACCAAGACTCAGCTTCTTACCATGTCATATCTCATATGGTGTGGTAGGAACGGACTTTAGAGGAAATTCTATTCAAAAAGTAAATAGCTGAAAATTGGGCATCTATCTAAAGAAAAAAGGGTAAATTAGTGAAGTTCATCATGGTCCGGATCATATCCAATAGAGTCCGATTCCTCCTCTCTGACACTCCATTGAGCTGGGGTGTACCAGGAGGAGTCCATTATGAAACTATACCATTCTCCTTGAGATAATCATGAAACTCTCCACTAAGGTATTCACCTCCTCGATCTGATCGAAGAACCTTAATGAGTTTTTCTGTTTATTTTTCTACTTCATATCTCAACTCTTTGAACCTTTCAAAAGTTTCAGATTTGTGTATCATACACATATCCATACCGTGAGTAATCATCGATAAATGAAGTAAAAATTACAACCCTTAGCCTGCACATCGAATGGGCCACACACGTCAGTGTGTACTCGGGTAAGTATTTCAGTGGACCTTTCCCTGTGTCCTACAAAGGGTAATTTGGCCATCTTTCCTTGAAGACAGAATTCACAAATCGGATATGACTCGAAAGTCAATGAGCCTAGAAGCCCATGTTTCTCCAATTTGTTTATTCTGTCTTCTCCTATATGACCAAGCCTGAGGTGCCACAAATACTTTAGATTTATCTTATCTCTAGATCTTTTGGATCTTATGGTACTCACTGTTTGCTTAGATACATTCACAGATACATCCAAATGTATGTGATAGAAATCGTCAATCATAAAACCACGTGCAACCAATTTATTTCTCAAATAAATGGAATAGTAGTCTTATAAAAATCTTCCTGTGCTAAACAAGATACAGAAATCAAATTTCTGCTAGCAATAGGTAACGGTCCCTAAGTATCCTTTTAATAATGAGCATATCTGACATACCTTCTGAAGGTCTGTCAACCTTCTTGCTCTTTATGCTTCTCATGTATGTAGGACAATTCCTCTTCCAATGGCCGTCTATAATGCAATGGAAACACTTTTTCTTGCAATTGGCCTTTTTCTTGGAACTTCCTTACTTGGCGTTTTCTTGTTCTTCTGCTTCTTCGCAGGCTTCTTCTTCTTCCAGGTAGACTCTCTCTTGAAAGTAGAAGCCAACTCGACAGCAAGAATTATGCTCCTTGAACTCTTCAAGGTCCCTAAGGTAGTTACCAATTTATTTAACAATTCTGATTTTGGTGCATACAATCTTATTCATATGGTAGTTTACTATAAACTGTCTGTTGCTGGTGGTCCAAACCGAGAACGATTGACACGACGGTGTGAACGGGGTTCCGCCTGAGTTGTCTTGGTTGGTGCTGGTTGCGCTCCACCTTCCGCCAAGGAACCTGCAAACAAGCCTTGCACCACCACCAGGGTGGTGATGGCCCTCCGACGGTCAAGTCAGAGGAGATTGGAGGAGGAGAGATGATAATCACAAGTGGGAGAGAGTGCTCTGGGAGGTATTGCTTACCCCCCCCTTCTCCCCCCAGCCGCATATATACCTGGCTGGAAGGTCTCTCAGGGGGGTTTGTCGTCGTGGGGCACGATAGAATGGCCACTGACATGGCCGTTACGGGGCGTCGTGGAGCAGCGCTGGGTACGGTCATGGCAGGGCGTAGTGGAGCTCCGCTTCGTATGGTTGATACAGGAGATCGTGGGCAGCATCGGGTACAGCCGTTGCAGGGAGTAGTGGAGCAGGAGGCCGCGGCGTGCCTATGGAGAATAGCCTGTCATTATCAAAAGATCTCCGACTCGGGGTCGGAATGCTGGATCATAGGGCAGCCGACCCGGGGTCGGGCTGCGAAGCCGAGGAGGTCCGACTCGGGGTCGGAGTGCTGGATCATAGGGCAGCCGACCCGGGGTCGGGCTGCGGAGCCGAGGAGGTCCGACTCGGGGTCGGAGTGCTGGATCATAGGGCAGCCGACCCGGGGTCGGGCTGCGGAGCCGAGGAGGTCCGACTCGGGGTCGGAGTGCTGGATCATAGGGCAGCCGACCCGGGGTCGGGCTGCGGAGCCGAGGAGGTCCGACTCGGGGTCGGAGTGCTGGATCATAGGGCAGCTGTAGCTTTCCTGGATACGCGTGCCGATCACGTGGGGCATGGCGGCTCAATTCCCCCATAACAGTAGCCCCCCACTTCCGAGCCTGGAACCAGAAGGGGAACAGGTGAAGGGAGTGATGTTTCGAGATTGCCGCCATCCTTCGGAGAGGCGCGCGCGCTTCAAGCTTCCCGCCTTCTTTATGGCGTATGGCGGTTGCTGCTGACCTGGCAACCTGAGGACTTCGGCGGACATCCTTCCTTAATGGTGTCGATTCGCCTTTGGGGTGCGAGCGACCCTTCGGCGGCCAGGCGTCTTCTGGCGTCATCGAGGTGTCACTTGCCCTTTCGCCTATTTAATCGGGGGCCCTCCCCCGTCCGTCTTCTTCTTTACGGACATTTTCGAGTTTCTCCTTTGCGCTACCATTGTTGCCGCCGAAACGTTCGCTTGCTTTTCCTTTGACGCTCTCGGAGCCGTTCTTCCTCCTCTTCAAGTGAGTTTCCCACTCTTCTACTTTGAGCTCTTCATACTTTTTCTTTTTGTACTAGTGCACCCCAGTCGTTCCGGCCTTTCCCTCCTTCTTGACCCCGTCCTGACCGTAGATTTATCGGCCATTAGGGATGGGCGAAGTGGGAGCAGATAGCATCCAGTCAAAACTGGTCGCCGAGGACTTAGACGGATTTGTGGCTCGGTACCACCTTCCCGAGGCCTGCAATGTCACGCTCCCAGGGCCTGAGGAGAGGATGTCTCATCCTCCTCGAGGGAAGATCGCCATCAATGAGGGCATCCTCCAGGCCGGGTTCCGCTTTCCCCCTTCAGACCTAGTCTTACAGGTGCTCCGGGGTTTAGGAATGGCACCGACGCAACTGGTGCCGAACTCCTGGCGTGCTCTGACGGTCTTCCAAGTTCTCTGTCGCTTGCATGCGATTCCCGCCACCTTGAACGTTTTCTGGGAGCTCTACGGCCTGAGCGGCCACCCTCAGGACAAAGGGTGGTGGTGCTTCGCAGCGCGGCGAGGGTGCGGCCTTGTCAAGGAGGGTCCTACCTCCATTCACCACTGGAAGGAGCGCTTCTTTTTCGTTGATGCAGACCCCTCCTGGGAAATCAGGGCAATCTGGGGGACGCCGGTGAAGTCCCCAATTGGCCTGTCGAAGTTGTCGAGGGAGGAATCCGAGGGCGTCGCCGCCTTGAAGGGGTTGGTCGCCGAGGGCCAGCTTCCCCCGGTGGGCCGCCTTATTTCTGAGGATACCTTGGTGAACGTCGGTTTGAGCTCGGTCCCCACCGACCGTAAGTCCGCCATCGTTTCTTTAGCTCTTTTCTTCTCTTTCGTTCCTTCTTCCTTTCGGTTTCTCAGTCCCTGACTATCCCGTCCTTCTTGCAGAGGTCGACGACGTCATGCGGTCGGTGAAGTCGAAGGCTGTTGGTAGGGCGTCCCTGCTGGAAGCAGTCCGGAGGAGGAAACGAGCTCTTCCGAGCGGGGCCCCACCGGCGAAGAAGTCCCGTAAGGAGATACCTCCGATGCCGACCGACGAGTCCGGGCCCACCGGTCAGGGAGATGTCGTGGGCACCGACCGGCAGCTGACGCTGTATCAGCCCTCCGGTGGTAAGGTTGCCGCTACTCCGGAGGTGCCACCTGAGCCTGCTCAAGACGGACGGGTCGGACGTGATCGGTCCCCGACCCGGCCTTCGACTCGGTCGGCTCCTGATGACTCGAGGAGGGACGCGCCGAGGCCCCGGCCGAGCGGGACCCTATCAATTCCTGGGGCGACCCCCGCCCCGAGCGCGATCAGCCGGACTCTTCCCCAGGCGATGGATAAGGGTAAGGCTGCAGAACCACCATCCGGCTCCGGGGAGAAATCGGGGTCTGCCTTCACTACCGATGGCGCCTGAAATCTCATCGAAACAGTGTTGCTGGAGAAGGACCGTCGGCGGGTCCGGGGGTTGGATGTCTCTGACGTTGGGGCCGCCAGCTGCGTCTGTCTCATGTCGGTGAGTGTTCTTCTGGCCGTCTTTCACCATTTATTGGCTCTGTTGTTCTCCGCCTGACTCCCTTATTTTTCCTATTTCTTAGCTCGCCCAGTACATGATCCGTCTGGAGGAGTGCTACAAGGAACAGGCGGGGCTCTTGGCGAAGGCCGAGGACCGGCTGAAAGCAATGGAAGAGGGAGGCCGGGCTGCGGCAGGCAGGACGACCGGGGACCTCGAGGCGAGGCTCCGGGAGGCCGAAGAGCGGGCACTCGGCTTCGCCGCCCTGGAGGAGCAACTGTCAGAGGCTCGGGAGCAACTCAAAGCCGCCTCGGGCCTCGAAAGCAGGGTCAAGAAGGCGGAGGAACGGGCTGAAAAGCAGTCCCGGAAGATCGCGGACTATCGAGAGCGGTGGGAGAAGGCCCAGCGGTCTGCCGACAACGCCTGCGACCGAATCCGCTCTTTTGAAGCCAAACTAGGCGAACTGGAGTTGGCCCTGGAGAAGTTATGCACGGACGTCCAAGAGCTCCGTTCGCGCCTGAAGGAAGCCGAGGCCGCTCGGGTTGCTACCGAGGCGAAGCATAAAGAGGCTCAGGCTGATCTGCTGAGGGTCTCCTCTGAGGCCGAAGGCCGGATTGTGGCGAAGGTCTTGGAGGCCAAGGCTCAGATTATGGAGCGAGCTGAGGCGGAGCTGGCCGAGAAGAGGGCGGAAATCGGGCATCAGGCGGTTGAGGCTTATCGCCAGTCCGCCGAGTTCGCCCATGATATGTCGGAGGCAGTGCGGACCTATCGCCAGTCTGACGAGTTCGTCCGTGACGCGTCGGACGCGGGGGCCGAAGCCTTCACCTTGGGCTTCGAGGAGGGCCTGGCAAGGGTGTCGGCTAAGTATCCCGAAGTCGACCTGAGCGAGATCTCCCTCCTGGACTCCTCTCCGGCGCCATCGCCTGCTGGTTCTCCTGCTGCTTCCCTACCTCCCGCGGACGAGCCCGGCGTTCCCGACCCGGGAGTTCCTCCAAGCTGACCTCTTGTACCTTTCATTGTCTTTTTTATTTTTGTATGTCGGCGTTTTGCCCAATTGTATGGGCCTCGGCCCTGAAAATTAATGCACGTTGAATATTTCTTCATCTCGCCCTCGTCCTCTTTTTTTTTTTTTTAGCTCTTGGTTGCTTCTTGCTGACTTTTGATTCCCGAAGTTCTTCCGGCGCTAGGCCAGGCATCCGAGGGTTAAACCTCAGGAAACTCTTCCGGCGCTAAGCCAGGCATCCGAGGGTTAGGCCTCAGGAAATTCTTCCGGCGCTAAGCCAGGCATCCGAGTGTTAGGCCTCAGGAAACTCTTCCGGCGCTAGGCCCGGCATCCGAGGGTTAGGCCTCAGGAAATTCTTCCGGCGCTAAGCCAGGCATCCGAGGGTTAGGCCTCAGGAAACTCTTCCGGCGCTAAGCCAGGCATCCGAGGGTTAGGCCTCAGGAAACTCTTCCGGCGCTAAGCCAGGCATCCGAGGGTTAGGCCTCAGGAAATTCTTCTGGCGCTGAGCCAGGCATCCGAGGGTTAGGCCTCAGGAAACTCTTCCGGCGCTAAGCCAGGCATCCGAGGGTTAGGCCTCAGAAAACTCTTCCGGCGCTAAACCAGGCATCCGAGGGTTAGGCCTCAGGAAACTCTTCCGGCGCTAAGCCAGGCATCCGAGGGTTAGGCCTCAGGAAATTCTTCCGGCGCTAAGCCAGGCATCCGAGGGTTAGGCCTCAGGAAACTCTTCCGGCGCTGAGCCAGGCATCCGAGGGTTAGGCCTCAGGAAACTCTTCCGGCGCTAGGCCAGGCATCCGAGGGTTAGGCCTCAGGAAACTCTTCCGGCGCTAAGCCAGGCATCCGAGGGTTAGGCCTCAGAAAATTCTTCCGGCGCTAAGCCAGGCATCCGAGGGTTAGGCCTCAGGAAACTCTTCCGGCGCTGAGCCAGGCATCCGAGGGTTAGGCCTCAGGAAACTCTTCCGGCGCTGAGCCAGGCATCCGAGGGTTAGGCCTCAGGAAACTCTTCCGGCGCTGAGCCAGGCATCCGAGGGTTAGGCCTCAGGAAACTCTTCCGGCGCTAAGCCAGGCATCCGAGGGTTAGGCCTCAGGAAACTCTTCCGGCGCTGAGCCAGGCATCCGAGGGTTAGGCCTCAGGAAACTCTTCCGGCGCTGAGCCAGGCATCCGAGGGTTAGGCCTCAGGAAACTCTTCCGGCGCTGAGCCAGGCATCCGAGGGTTAGGCCTCAGGAAACTCTTCCGGCGCTGAGCCAGGCATCCGAGGGTTAGGCCTCAGGAAACTCTTCCGGCGCTAGGCCAGGCATCCGAGGGTTAGGCCTCAGGAAACTCTTCCGGCGCTAAGCCAGGCATCCGAGGGTTAGGCCTCAGGAAATTCCGCTCGTTGGTCGGCCAAGGCTGGCGCAAGCCGAGGCGACCGGTCGGGGCTTCCGGCTAGTCTGCTCCCGGGATGATCATCGGGTTAGCCAGGCATCCGAGGGCCGAGCCTCGGGAGATTCCACTCGTTGGTCGGCCTAGGCTGGCGCAAGCCGAGGCGACCGGTCGGGGCTTCCGGCTAGTCTGCTCCCGGGATGTTCATCGGGTTAGCCAGGCATCCGAGGGCCGAGCCTCGGGAGATTCCACTCGTTGGTCGGCCTAGGCTGGCGCAAGCCGAGGCGACCGGTCGGGGCTTCCGGCTAGTCTGCTCCCGGGATGATCATCGGGTTAGCCAGGCATCTGAGGGTTGTCAAGCCTCAGGGAAATTCCACTCGTTGGTCGGCCTAGGCTGGCGCAAGCCGAGGCGACCGGTCGGGGCTTCCGGCTAGTCTGCTCCCGGGATGATCATCGGGTTAGCCAGGCATCTGAGGGTTGTCAAGCCTCAGGGAAATTCCGCTCGTTGGTCGGCCAAGGCTGGCGCAAGCCGAGGCGACCGGTCGGGACTTCCGGCTAGTCTGCTCTCGGGATGATCATCGGGTTAGCCAGGCATCTGAGGGTTGTCAAGCCTCAGGGAAATTCCGCTCGTTGGTCGGCCAAGGCTGGCGCAAGCCGAGGCGACCGGTCGGGGCTTCCGGCTAGTCTGCTCCCGGGATGATCATCGGGTTAGCCAGGCATCCGAGGGCCGAGCCTCGGGAGATTCCACTCGTTGGTCGGCCTAGGCTGGCGCAAGCCGAGGCGACCGGTCGGGGCTTCCGGCTAGTCTGCTCCCGGGATGTTCATCGGGTTAGCCAGGCATCCGAGGGCCGAGCCTCGGGAGATTCCACTCGTTGGTCGGCCTAGGCTGGCGCAAGCCGAGGCGACCGGTCGGGGCTTCCGGCTAGTCTGCTCCCGAGATGTTCATCGGGTTAGCCAGGCATCCGAGGGCCGAGCCTCGGGAGATTCCACTCGTTGGTCGGCCTAGGCTGGCGCAAGCCGAGGCGACCGGTCGGGGCTTCCGGCTAGTCTGCTCCCGGGATGATCATCGGGTTAGCCAGGCATCTGAGGGTTGTCAAGCCTCAGGGAAATTCCACTCGTTGGTCGGCCTAGGCTGGCGCAAGCCGAGGCGACCGGTCGGGGCTTCCGGCTAGTCTGCTCCCGGGATGATCATCGGGTTAGCCAGGCATCTGAGGGTTGTCAAGCCTCAGGGAAATTCCGCTCGTTGGTCGGCCAAGGCTGGCGCAAGCCGAGGCGACCGGTCGGGACTTCCGGCTAGTCTGCTCCCGGGATGATCATCGGGTTAGCCAGGCATCTGAGGGTTGTCAAGCCTCAGGGAAATTCCGCTCGTTGGTCGGCCAAGGCTGGCGCAAGCCGAGGCGACCGGTCGGGGCTTCCGGCTAGTCTGCTCCCGGGATGATCATCGGGTTAGCCAGGCATCCGAGGGCCGAGCCTCGGGAGATTCCACTCGTTGGTCGGCCTAGGCTGGCGCAAGCCGAGGCGACCGGTCGGGGCTTCCGGCTAGTCTGCTCCCGGGATGATCATCGGGTTAGCCAGGCATCTGAGGGTTGTCAAGCCTCAGGGAAATTCCACTCATTGGTCGGCCTAGGCTGGCGCAAGCCGAGGCGACCGGTCGGGGCTTCCGGCTAGTCTGCTCCCGGGATGATCATCGGGTTAGCCAGGCATCTGAGGGTTGTCAAGCCTCAGGGAAATTCCGCTCGTTGGTCGGCCAAGGCTGGCGCAAGCCGAGGCGACCGGTCGGGGCTTCCGGCTAGTCTGCTCCCGGGATGATCATCGGGTTAGCCAGGCATCTGAGGGTTGTCAAGCCTCAGGGAAATTCCGCTCGTTGGTCGGCCAAGGCTGGCGCAAGCCGAGGCGACCGGTCGGGGCTTCCGGCTAGTCTGCTCCCGGGATGATCATCGGGTTAGCCAGGCATCCGAGGGCCGAGCCTCGGGACATTCCACTCGTTGGTCGGCCACTTGTCGCTCGCCGCCCATCGGGGTTTCTCCGTGCCCAGCCGCGACCGTGTTTCTCCTCTCCTCCAAGCGTTGCCTGGGGGGAACACGAGAAGGGTATTAAACGCTAATTAATGCGTTACCTGGGAAATCAGATCGCCAGTTGCTGCTGGTGAGGAGTGTTAGTTGAGCGGCCGCGATACGCGGGTTCTTCGAGGAGGATGCGGCCTGGGCGCGAGCGGAGACACGTGGACCTAGGGGTATACGTCACCCGGATCGTCCTGCACAAAGAATGCGATTTAAGGAGAATGACGCTTAGAAAATCGCGGAGAGATACGCCTCGGGAGCCGGAACGGCTCCGGATTCAGTGCGCCTGCATTTATTGGAGCCACCCGTATCGGAACTACCAGGGGGCCGCAGCTTGGCTATAAATACAGGTGCAGGTACGATGGAATTTGCCAAGCCGGAGCTGCAGGTTGCCATGGATCGCGGACCTCCTCCTTGGCATATGACTGAGAGACTCCTGTCGAAGGAAAGGGGAGGCGCTCCCCTTACAACTTCAGCCAACTAGCCGTTTCATCTGGGATCAACAAGGAGGGTCTCCCCGGCGGAACTCCGCTCTAGGCGTTTCATCCGGGATCACATCTCCCCTCCTTGAAGTTCAGCCTCCCGGTTGAGCTCTGCGCCGGACGCTCAATCCGGGACCGCGCCTCCATATACTCTTCCCCTCGAATCCCTTCTCTTCCCTACTACTGGGGAAGATGGGAATATCCTTTGGAGGCGGCGTTCCCCTGGGGGCAGCGGGAGCTTCTTCTGCGGCGGCTCCTCCTCTTTTTGGTGAGGTGCTGGATGGCGCCTCCGGTTAGAAGCACCCACTTCTGGTGGGACTGCAGCCGCCCTGGGTTGAGGGTTTGGGTCCCCACCTCTTCTTTACTTTCTTTACTCCCTAATTCTCCTCTGGGAATTCCTTGTAATCACACGAGCACGCCATTGTAACCAGAAATTATTGAAATGAAAAGTATTGCACCTTTTTAAATTGTCTTTCTGGCCTTGTTGTTCTACTGGTAATACATCCGCAGGTTAGCGGAATTCCAGCCCCTTGGAATTTCTCGGCCATCTAGGGCTTCCAACTGGTAGGAGCCAGGTCGGTTTACCCAACGAACTTTATACGGGCCTTCCCAATTTGGCGCTAGCTTCCCACCTTCCGTAGGTTGAGATGCCTTAGCTCGCCTCAGCACCAGATCTCCAATTCTGAAAAGCTTCGGTCGGACTTTGGAGTTGTAATATCGGGCCACCCTCTGCTGATACATTGCCATCCAAACCTGAGCCATTTCCCTTGCCTCTTCCAAGAGATCCAAGTTCCCTCGGAGTTGCTCTGAATTGGCCTCGGGTCGGTGCGCGGCCACCCGAGGCGAGGGGAGTCCGAGCTCCACGGGGGCAACGGCTTCCGTGCCATAGGTTAGGCTGAAAGGCGTCTCTCCAGTAGGAGTCCGTTGTGTGGTCCGATACGCCCAAAGGACATTCTCGAGTTCCTCGACCCAAGCTTGCCCCGTCCGGCCGATCCGCGCTTTGATACCTTGGAGGATTGTCCGATTTGTGACCTCGGCCTCGCCGTTGGTTTGGGGATGCGACACGGATGTGAACCGATGCTCGATCCCGAATTCCTCGCAGAAGTCCCGGAAGTGCTTGTTATCAAACTGTCGACCGTTATCCGAGATGAGGACCCGAGGTACTCCAAATCGGACAATGATGTTCTTCTTTACGAACTTCCGGACTTGCGCCTCCGTGATGGTGGCCAGTGGCTCTGCCTCCACCCACTTGGTGAAGTAGTCGATGGCGACAATCAAAAATTTCCGCTGGGCCGAAGCGACGGGGAATGGTCCGAGGATATCCATTCCCCACTGTGCGAAGGGCCAGGGCGCGGTGATTGGCGCCAAGGGGACAGAGGGGACTCTCTGGACGTTGGCGTGGCGCTGGCAGGCGTCGCATTTCCGCACGTGGTCCTTCGAGTCCTCCAACAAGGTCGGCCAATAGTAGCCTTGCCTCATGATCTTATGCGCCAAGGACCTAGCCCCCAAGTGCGATCCGCAGATGCCTTCGTGGACTTCGCCGAGGGCGTAGGCCGCTTCCGCGGGGCGGAGGCACCTTAAGAGGGGGGCGGTAAACGAGGTCCGATACAGCCTCCCTTCATAAAGTACGTAGTGGGCGGACTTCTTTACAAGCCGCCGGGCCTGATCTTCGTCTTCAGGGAGGATTCCTTCGGCGAGGTAGGCGACGAGCGGGTCCATCCAAGACGGCTCCGGATCAATTGCCATCACCGCTCCAGCCCCGTCAATGCTCGGGGCATCCAGGGTCTCCAGGTAGATTGCCCTCGACAAGTTGGGCGCGTCTGCGTCCACTAGGCGGGACAACCTGTCGGCCCTGGCATTTTCGCTCCTCGGGACCTGCTGAATGTCAACACTGCCGAGGTCGGGAATGAGTGTTTGCACCTTCCGGACGTAGCTCTGCATGGTCGGGCTCCGCGCCTCGAACTCCCCTCGAACCTGCCCGACCACCAGCTGGGAGTCGGTGAAGACTTTCAGACGCCGGATGCCGAGCTCCTTGGCGAGTTTGAGTCCCGCGACTAGGGCCTCGTACTCCGCCTCATTGTTGGTCACTGGAAATCCGAACCTCAAGGCATACTCGGCTATCACTCCATCGGGATTGGTGAGGACCAGCCCAGCCCCTCCACCTTCAGGGTTCGACGACCCGTCAATGTGGAGCGTCCAGATCGGGAGATCGAGGCTGGGTGTCTCCGGCGGCTTAGGTTCCGCCTCCTGCACAGTGCACTCAGCGAGAAAGTCCGCGAGCACCTGGGCCTTGATGGCTGGTCGGGGCTGGTAGCGGATGTCGAACTCACCAAGTTCTACTGCCCACTTCACCAGCCGTCCCGCATTCTCTGGATTGCTGAGAATCTGCCGCAGTGGTTGATCGGTCAAAAGGGTGACAGAATGAGCCTGGAAATAGGGGCGAAGCCTCCTGGTCGCAGTCAGCAGCGCGAAGGCGATCTTCTCAGCCTTCGTGTACCGCGTCTCGGCATCCCGGAGGACTCGGCTGATGTAGTACACAGGCTTCTGAAGTCTTGCCTCTTCCCGAACCAGTACTGCGCTGACTGCGGTTGGGGAGACCGCCAGGTAAAGGTAGAGCATCTCCCCCTCTTGCGGCTTGGACAGCAGGGGAGGAGACGCCATGTACTCCTTGAGCTGGTCGAACGCCGCTTGACATTCGGCCGTCCAGAGGAAGTCTTTTGGGCGCTTCAACACCTTGAAGAATGGTTGGCAGCGTTCGGCCGACTTTGCCACAAATCGTCCGAGCGCGGCGACCCTTCCAGCGAGCTCCTGAACCTCCTTCACTTTGGTCGGAGGGGACATATCTTGGATGGCTTGATCTTGTCCGGGTTGGCCTCGATCCCCCGTTGGTTGACAATGAAACCGAGGAACCTCCCGGCCGAAGCACCAAAAGCGCACTTCGCTGGGTTTAGCTTCATGCGAAACTTTCGCAAGGTGGTGAAAGTCTCCTCCAGATCTGCAATGTGCTGGACTGCATGGCGGCTTTTTACCAGCATATCGTCCACGTACACCTCCATATTCCGGCCGATCTGCTCCTTGAAGATTTTATTGACGAGGCGCTGGTAAGTGGCGCCAGCGTTCTTCAGACCGAAGGGCATTACCTTGTAACAGTACAGCCCCCGGTCTGTTATGAAGGCAGTTTTCTCCTCGTCCTGTGGAGCCATCATTATTTGGTTGTAGCCGGAGAAGGCGTCCATAAAAGACAGTAGCTGGTATCCGGAAGTCGCGTCGACCAGTTGGTCTATCCGTGGAAGCGGAAAGCTATCCTTGGGGCACGCCTTGTTCAGGTCGGTGTAGTCGACGCACATCCTCCACTTCCCGCTCGCCTTCCGGACAAGTACGACGTTTGCCAGCCACTCGGGGTAGCTCACCTCCCTTATGAAACCTGCCTCCAAGAGTTTGTCTACCTCCTGGTCGACCACCCGGATCCGATCCGGGGCACAGTGTCTCTTCTTTTGCTTTACTGGTCGGTGGGTCGGGTCGACGCTGAGGGCGTGAGAAACGACCTGCGGGTCGATCCCAGGTACATCGGCCGCCGACCAGGCAAACACATCTGCATTGGCTCGGAGGAATTCCACTAACCGGAGCCGAGCTTCCAAGTCAAGGTTGGCACCGACCCGGATCGTGCGGTCTGGGCGGCCTTCTTCGAGGGGAACTTCGATTACGCCCTCAGCCGGCTCCCCGTGCCGCAAGGCTACTTCGTCTCTGGCGTCAAGTGACTCGACGCTTAGGGCCTCCATGGGCTTCTTCCCTTTGAGAGTTGCTAGGAAACACTGCCGTGCGGTCGGCTGGTCACCTCGGACCTCTCCAATCCCGGCCGCCGTGGGGAACCGCATGAGCAAATGGTAGGTAGAAACCACCGCGCGAAGGGCGTTCAGTCCGGGTCGTCCGAGGATAGCGTTGTAGGCCGAGGGGACACGGACGACCAAGAACCCGAGCCGCACCGTGGCTTCTGCGGGTGCAATGCCCGCAGTCACAGGCAGCTCGATGACACCTTCGGCTGAGATAGCGTCTCCAGTGAATCCTATGAGGGGGGTGGATGTTTTGTGCAACAATTGTCGGGACAAGCCCATCTTTTGGAAGGCCTCGTAATACAAAATATCAGCTGAGCTTCCACTATCCACAAGAACACGCCTTACATCATAGTCCGCCATAGTGAGAGAGATCACCATGGCGTCATCGTGGGGAGTCTGAACCCCCTTTACATCTTCATCACAAAAAGTGATTACATTTCCTACCCGCTGCCTCTTCGCGACGGCCACTCCTGATACTTCCGCCGAGCCCCCTGCGTTCCTCACGGGCCGAGAGCAGCCCCCAGTGATGGTGTGGATCACTCCCGCAACGGGTCGATTCTGCTCCCGAGGCTCCTGAGGGGCCGGGTCGGCTGGACGCGGGTCTGCGGGGGGACGTCGGTCGTTTACATATCGACCGAGACGCCCTCGGCGAATGAGAGCCTCGATCTCGTCCCGAAGCTGGAAGCAGTCTTCGGTATCGTGGCCGTGGTCTCGGTGGTACTCACAGTACGCCCGAGAAGGCTTCCTCCCAGGGATCTTCTTCATCTGCCTCGGGACCGGGAGGTCCTCCCGCCCCTTGACCTCCATGAGGATCTGGGCCCGGGGGGCCAGGAGTGGGTGTGTACCGGTTGAAGCGTCGGTGCGGAGAACGAGGGCATGTGGCGCCGTGGTTCCTTGCTGGTGACGGGCTTCTGCGCCGGCGTTGAGGCGTCGGGCTCCTCCTCTGGGGTGCCTCTTTTCGCCTTTTCTTCCCGGGCTTTAGAGGGGCCTCGGCGGCCTCCTTGCTCCGGTGGGAGGCTGCCTCCTCGGCGTCTGCATACTGGTTTGCCCGAGACAACAGCTCCGGGAAGCTCCGCGGCAGGCGTTTGTCCAGGGAGAAGGTGAGTCTGCCCTTCCGGAAGCCTCGCTTCAGGGCTGAGAGAGCCACCTCCTGGCTCAAATTCCGGACCTCCAGTGTTGCCTTGTTGAAGCGGGTGAGATAATCCCGCAGGCTCTCTCCCTCGTTCTGCCGGACATCGAAGAGGGAGTCGGAGACCAGTCTTCGCCGGCTACTGACGGCGAAATGGCTGATGAAGAGACGGGTGAACTGGTGGAAGGACTGGATGGAATTAGCCTCCAGGCCGGCGAACCACGCCCTTGCCGGGCCGCGGAGGGTCGCCGGGAAGGCCTTGCAGAGGAGAGGATCCGATGCTCCATGGAGGAGCATAAGAGTCCTGAAACTCTCCACGTGGTCCCGTGGGTCCGCCGCCCCGTCGTAGGGTTCGATCGCCGGCATTTTGAACCCCGGCGGGTTTAGGGTCCGCAGGATCCTTGAGGCAAGCGCCGGCTGGGAGGAGATCTCCAAGTCGGCGAAGGGATCTTTGGAGTGGCCCTTCAGGACCTGGAGCTGTCTGTGGAGATCATCCACCCGCCGGTCCAGGGAGCGCGACCGGTGGGTGGGAGACAAGGAGCGGCGCGAGGGGGACCGACTGGAGTGCGGGCCCCTCGAGGACTGGGGTGTCTGAGAACGCGCCCGGGTCCGCCTCTCGTACCCCGCGCAGCTCCGATGAGAAGGTCCTGGCAGAACGGACCGCACCCGAGAATCCTCCTCGCGCCGGCGCTCCTCTCCATGGGAGAGGAAGGAGCGCGGGTTGTGAGGAAGAGGCGAGTGCTCGGGGAGCAGCGGCTCCTGAGCCCGCTGCGGCACCCGAGAGATCACACCCTGTAGATTCTGCACTGCCTCCGCGAGGGTGCGAACCTGCTGGGCTAGCTGGTCGAACTGAGCAGGTTCGACCGTCTGAATGGGAGGAGAAGGCGGTGGAATGCTGCTGAGAGTGTGTTGGGGGCGCAGCAGCCTCCCGGCCAGGAGGCGCGAGAGGCTCCGCGACCGGAAGCATTGGAAGCTCCGCGACCACCTCGCCGTGCCATTACGATCGTTCGGAGGTTCGGTCCCTTCCTCTAGCGCCAACTGTTGCTGGTGGTCCAAACCGAGAACGATTGACACGACGGTGTGAACGGGGTTCCGCCTGAGTTGTCTTGGTTGGTGCTGGTTGCGCTCCACCTTCCGCCAAGGAACCTGCAAACAAGCCTTGCACCACCACCAGGGTGGTGATGGCCCTCCCGACGGTCAAGTCAGAGGAGATTGGAGGAGGAGAGATGATAATCACAAGTGGGAGAGAGTGCTCTGGGAGGTATTGCTTACCCCCCTTCTCCCCCCAGCCGCATATATACCTGGCTGGAAGGTCTCTCAGGGGGGTTTGTCGTCGTGGGGCACGATAGAATGGCCACTGACATGGCCGTTACGGGGCGTCGTGGAGCAGCGCTGGGTACGGTCATGGCAGGGCGTAGTGGAGCTCCGCTTCGTACGGTTGATACAGGAGATCGTGGGCAGCATCGGGTACAGCCGTTGCAGGGAGTAGTGGAGCAGGAGGCCGCGGCGTGCCTCTGGAGAATAGCCTGTCATTATCAAAAGATCTCCGACTCGGGGTCGGAATGCTGGATCATAGGGCAGCCGACCCGGGGTCGGGCTGCGAAGCGAGGAGGTCCGACTCGGGTCGGAGTGCTGGATCATAGGGCAGCCGACCCGGGGTCGGGCTGCGGAGCCGAGGAGGTCCGACTCGGGGTCGGAGTGCTGGATCATAGGGCAGCCGACCCGGGGTCGGGCTGCGGAGCCGAGGAGGTCCGACTCGGGGTCGGAGTGCTGGATCATAGGGCAGCTGTAGCTTTCCTGGATACGCGTGCCGATCACGTGGGGCATGGCGGCTCAATTCCCCCATAACACTGTCCATATGAAGCTGGAAGGAATTGCGGGATCAAATCCATTTGCAATTTCTTGTACATGGTCATGCGAGCTTCTCAAGCTTCTCTAAGTCCTTTATCATGGTCAAACTATGATCATGGACAGACTGCCCATCGCGCATCTTGGCCTTGAAGAGCCTCTTGGACATTCAACCAAGCTGCGTGACTCTGATCACCATACAACTCTTGTAGGTGATTTAATGTGTCCTTGGCAATCTTCATGTTCTCATGCTGGCATTATAATTTATTGGACATGGATGCCATTATGTAGCACCTAACCTTTATTGTCATCGTTCGTCACTTGGCATGCGTCTTACGCTGATCAGTGATCGGACAGATTGGTAATACGGGGATTCCATGGTCTAGCACATACCCTAATTTCTCACAATTCAAAACTATTTTGAATTTGCTGAGCCAGTCTTTATAATTGGGTTTTGGTCAAACGGTTTGTTCTATAAGTTAAAAGTCTAGAAGCTGACATTATAAATCCTCAGAGAGTAAAGATTCTAGTTAGAATTTTGTACTTGATCTTAATTTGTTCTAAGGTGTTTTAGAACAAATGTACCTCCCACTATTTTCTCGAATTCCTCACACTCCCCTGGTAGGAAAACGAAAATCCTACATGACTAGGGTTTCTAGTGGGTACTATGGTCCCACCGATTTATAGGCCACCTCACCTAACAGTTATTGGTGACACATAAATGGATGAGTGTACAACTCTTGTACAATGCTTCTCAAGCATGTTGCAGTGCTACTTGGTCCTCTAAGTCATGAAGACCTCACCTAACAGTTATTGGTCCCATTTCTTAGTTAAGTCAGACCCACCGTATAACCGTAGAAATAAAGTCGTCATTGGGTCCTCACCTAACAGTTATTGGTGCCCAACCCCACCTTTACCCTACAACATCTCATGTCTATAGAGAGGTCCAGCCCCCCGATGCAACTTGCCCACTGTGTCCAGCCGAGACAAATCAACATCAGAAAGACCCTTAGCAGCTCTACTATAGTGGAAGACCTATTGACTTAATATTGGTTAATCAGGTCTTAGTGTTTGCAACTTGAGCTCTTCATAAGAGGTAATCGAACAATTGGCCAGGTAAGCAGGTGGGAGGCTCCCCTTACTCAGAGAGTAAGGTCCTAATTAAGTAACCACCTTTTATGCTTTCCTAGACACCAATTAGATCAATTAATCTAATATGACCCGCTCATATTGGTTCACTCTCGACTTGATTGAGGAGGTTTTAGTTTAGATCTCTTTCGATTGGCAACTCGCATCTCATGCACACATCCATTTACCCCGCTATGCATAGGCATAAACATTAAACATCCAGGCATATATATAAAAAGTAAATGTAACTGGTGATGATCATGGATCCAGGATGGGTCATAGTACAAGCACATGCACATCAATTGGTTTGATCGTCTTCAACTCTTGACTCGATCTTGATCCTTTAGGTTCAATTGTAATCAACTCCTTGATCCATCTTCAATCAACCTATGATCTCAATCCGCGCAAGGCTTTGCTTGTAGGAGGCATACATCGATCAACCATCGACGTGCAACATACATCACAGATTACATCCCAGATAAAATTCAAAAATAAAAGAATAATTACAACCCTTTTTCATGAGACACGCAGGTCTCTAATACATGAATTTGAGATGCTCGTAGGCATCTAAAAAATTGATTTACATGTCATCACATAACATCACAGATTACATCGCAGATCATATCAGCACATTCACAAAAGGGTCATCCATGATCATCACCATTCGCATCACATGCATTATAATTTACAGATCTGAAACTTAATTGATTACCTCATCTCATGAGTCGCTGATCGTGTAAGGGATGATTCTAAATAATTTTAATCATATTAATTACATAACAGAATCATAAATCAATGCATACCAAAATTCAGCATGCAGAAAAATTCTGCAACCTGAAAATCTGCATGCATAAAAATCAGCAGGCATAATCATTCAATTTTCAGATCTAATATGCCTTAATTCTATTAATCCTAATCGTAATCTACGAGGCCTAGGCTCTGATACCACTGTTGGGGGCCCGCCCATGCCGCAGAAAAATTAAAAAAAATTCAGATGGCAGCGGAAGGCATGCGCGAGATCCCGTTCATGCGCATGAACATATTTTAAAAACCGTCGTTCGTAGATAAATTAAGGATTAAAACCTTTTTCATACAATTAGGAAGATCAGATCTTCACCTTGTGCGGGGTAGAAGATCGCCGCAAATCTGATGATCATGGATTTGTTGAAGGTTCGCTTGAAGCCGCACACCGTCCGGCCTCTACGGGTATCCACACGCAGGCAGAGGACCGTTTGAAGCCTTTGAATCTCCCCGGGGTGCTAGCTCCCTTGCAGAGAAGACTTTGGATGGATGAATCTCTTTCTTCTTGCAACAAACAACTCCTTGATTGCTCTCCCTTGAACAAGAAGGATTGGAGAAAGAAGAATAAAAAGGGAGCAACAAGTTGCAGCCTTTTTATTTTGGTGGAAGAAGGAAGGGAGAAAGGAGAGCCAATGCCTCCTCCTTTTTTTCTTTTGTTGGCGGCTGCTAACAGGGATTAGAGAGAGTCTTTTCACGGCTAAAAGAGGGTTGAAAATGAAAGAGTAGATGCCCTACAAGCCAATTGCAATATGTATTGCGAAGGGTTTTTTCTTTTGATTTGTCCAAATCATGTACATGACATTTAAATATGAATAAAGGCATTATATTTTATCATATGCTGTTGATTATATTTATGATAAACTCCTTAGATTAGGGCAATGGTTTTAAGACTATGATGAGATCATACTAGTGAGACTTAAAATCCTAAAATCCTAATCTTAAATATTCCCAGTCATTGGTACATTGAGTCGGGGATCAATGATTACCGGAAAGACTGGCATGTCTTATGTATGCTCGATGCAGAGGATGATTGATCTCACAATCATTTGTGTAGAGACACTAATACAAAGATATGGGTGCTCATTAGAAGAATGAGTTCACTGAATTGACCTACAAAGAGAAATCTTATGAAGTCTTACTTACATGTCAAAAGATGATTCTCTTAGTGGGAGTTGTGCAACTGATCCTTTGACCTGAGATCACCATGGTATCTTGTGCACATGAACCTATGTTTTGGTTTACACTCATTCATGACAATAAGTTATGTACGAGGTCTTCTGGATATGGTGGATTGTGTACGAAGATTATGAGTAGGTCAACAAGGAATTAATCACTTCTAGTAAGAGAAGATAGCATCCTATTTATTCTAATCATATGATAATTCAGGAAGCCTTTGATCAAAGCAGAATGAAAATTAGAAAGAGTTTCTAATGTTTCATTATTTGAATTATCATTAAAAGATTGAGAAAAATATGAATATGAAATTGAGTTTGACATATATTCATACTCATATACATATTTGGGATGCAGTTTGATTAAAGGATTGAATTGCATGGTAACTTGCCACTGAAGGGTATTTTTGGTATTTCCACCAAATTCCATATTTTCGGGTAGACATGACACGTTGCTAGACGTCAATCTTGTCTTATAGGTTTGATCGAACTAAAGAGTTTAATTCGATCATCAATTAGAAAGGATTCTAATTGTTAAGTTCGGGTTCGCGCAGTTTGGACTTAAATCGATTAGAAGAGTTCTAATCAAGTTGGGTCAACTCGCACTCACACCTATTGCTGGCTAAGTATGGAACCCAATGGGTCACACACAAGAAAACTTATCAAGGGTCTAATTGGATTAGATCATGTTTGCAAGATAAACATCCTAGCAGGTGTTGCAAACCTTAGCTCCTGATTCGAACTGGATTCGAATCTGATTCGAATTGGATTCGAATCTGATTCTTAATTGATCTAATTTGATTAGATCATATTCTAATATGGGTTAGCCAAGAGTTGGCACCTAAATTGGCTTGATTTGAGTCTAATTGGATTAGATTTGATAAAACATTTAATTTTGACCGTTGGATCAACATTTGGATGAAGAGAAGGATCAAATGGATGGCGCCATGGATTAGAGCCATTGGATCTTCATCATGGGATGATGGGAGATCATGATCTCGTGATGGACTTGTGATATTGACTTAGTCAACATCAGATGGCGTGAGAAAGAAGGGAATACGGTGAATTTAGAATGGCGCCTCATGAAGAAGTGCCACTTGGATTGGATAAAGATGACACGTCATCATATCCTAACTACTTTCCCTTCAACCGCATCATTCTCTCTCTCCTTCTTTCTTATGGCGCCACCAATAAGGGCCTTTGGATCATCATCTAGCCTTGATCAATGGTTGAGAATGCTCCCTATTTTTCATGCGTGAGAAGAAATGAAGAGAGGCATGAGTACGGTGGATTTCATGAAGAGATGCTTAGGGAATGGATAAGGATGAAGCGCCATATCATAAGCACTTCATCTTATCCTAACTACTTCTGATATGCCCTCTCATCAAATGACACATCACTTGATCTCACGCCCCTCTTCATGCATGAATGGATGGCTACAATGCATCCGTACGCCATCTATAAATAGGGAATGCTCCCGGTGTTTTCAAATCATCGGAAATCAATCCAACTCTCTCTCTCTCATATCCCTTCTTTCTTACATTAGTTTCTTTCTTTCTAACATTGCTTCTAGTGTGTCCTAAGCCAAGACAAGGTGGTCTTCATTAGGACAAAAGGATTAGAAGTGATTTTAGAAGGCTAAAGAAAAATAGAAAGGAAGGAAAGCAAGCCATTAGAGTTCTTTAGAAGAATTCTGCATTAAGGATCAAAAGTCTTTGGAGCTAAAGTCTTGATCAAGTTTTCGTGTGGATCACCATTGGAGGGCGGACACTTGGACGCCTCGTGGAGATTGTACACTTTGGATTAGCATTTGAGGTATTCTACTAATTCTGCATTTATTTTATATTATTTGATTGTAATCATTAAGGTGATCTAGGCTTAAAAGGGTTTCATGCATAGGGACTTTATTAAGAAAATTTTAAAATCCCTAGCTTCCGCTGCCCATTATGACATGCTAGAACCCTACAGTGGTATCAGAGCTATCCTTAATTGGTTCAATCAAATAATAATGCATGATGTATGATTATTAATTTACTATGAGATAGTAATGTCATATGCTTAATGAAATGCTGAAATATATGATTCATATATGATATGATATGTAATAAAATGTCATGATATGAAATTTTCCATATGAAAATATGTTGAAGCATGTTAATTAGTTGCTTATAATTTATACATGCTATGAGATAGCTATGATGCATGATAGCTTATTTTAGATATGTTAAATATATGTTACAATTAAAGAATGTGCTAGAGACTAGTAAGCCCTCAATAAAAATTATATTAAGTCATAGTGTTAAAAAATTTTGAGCTAACCCATTCTAGAACAATTAATCTAATTGGTGTCTAAGGAAAGCACTAAAGGTGGTTACTTAATTAGGACCTTACTCTTTGAGTAAGGGGAGCCTCCCACCTGCTTACCTGGCCAATTGTTTGATTGTCTATTATGGATAAGCTTAATATTGATATAACACTATTGATAGCCTTCCTTCATGCCTCGATATTATTATGTCAAGATCCATGCTAGTTTGTTGTGCTAACACAAAACTTGCAATGGGGACTGATGTTATACTGTCTTGGTGCATTAAGATGCTTATGGCATATTTTAATATATTGCCTTGTTGTGCAACCACAAGGGCAATATTATTCGAATATGACTATATGGAAATGAAGGGTTTGACTTAACTAAAATATTATTGTTTGTTGTGCTAACACAAGGCAATAAGTATTTTAAGAGGACAAGATAAAGTTGAGAATTGCATGAGATGCAATCGGAAAGAGTTTCCTACCTTTGAACTCATAAAGGTTTGTTGTGTAACCACAAGGCTTTTTATGATGAATTAGGATCTCAACCCTACTAAGAAAAATTATATTTTCACGTTTATCATAGGAGAGGGCTATGATATTCGATAAAAATAGTAGGAGACAAATTAGATTAAAGTCCTTATCTAGTTGCAAACATGTCATCATGATTGGTCTGCTTATATTAGTTATGTTCTTGCATATGTAGAATTATTAAATGGCTTCTTCACTTTCACTAAGAGGCATCTTAGATGCCAACAAGTTGACCGGACCAAACTATGTGGACTGGTTGAGGAATTTAAAGATAGTACTCACTCAGGAGAAAATTTCCTATATACTTGAAACCCCTGATCTTGGAGATCTAGGGGATGATGCTACAGAAGAGGAGGTTGCCACACATAAGATGTGGAAAAATGACAGTTTGACTGTCAAATGTATCATACTTGCCTCTATGAGCAATGAATTACAGAGGCAACATGAAGGCATGGACACTCAATCCATACTTCTCAATTTAAAAGAGTTGTATGGAGAACAAAGCAGGACTGCTAGGTATGAGATATCTAAGCAGTTGTTCCGTGCTAGAATGAATGAAGGAACTCCAGTGCAAAACCATGTTCTTATGGTTATAGACTTAATCACTAGATTAAGTCAATTAGGTTTTGCTATGGATAGTGAGCTCAGTCAGGATTTGATCCTGCAATCACTGCCTGATTCATTCTCTCAGTTTGTTGTGAACTTTCACATGAACAAGCTGAACACCTCCCTGCCCGAGCTGTTAAATATGCTCAAAACAGCTGAAGGCCATATTAAGAAGGATAAAGGTCCACTCCTTCTTATAGATGGCACTTCTAAAAGGAAATCGGGAAATAAGGGTTCTAAGAAACGATTGAACCCCAAGAGTAGCATCAAAAAGAAAAAAGGAAAGAAAAACTCCGGATCAAGTACCTGTTTTCATTGCGGCAAAGCTGGCCACTGGAAAAGGAATTGCAAGAGTTTTCTTGCAAGTATGAAGACCGATGCAAGAGTTGCATCAAAAGGTATGTTTATGTTACATGCCAACTTGTCATTAAGTTCTTCAAATTCAAATTCATGGGTATTGGATACCGGCTGTGGTTTTCACATTTGCAAATCTTTGCATGGACTACAGAAAATTAAAATTTTGAAGAAAGGTGACTTCGAGCTGTATGGCGCTGGAGGAGAGTCCATCCAGGCTGAAGCTGTTGGAACCTACAACTTGGAGTTACCTTCGGGAGAGCTCCTACAATTAGAAGATTGTTATTATATGCCCAAAATTATTAGAAATGTAATTTCCATTCCTTTGTTGTTAAAGAAAGGATTTGAAATTAATGGAAAGGGCAATGGTTGCTCTATTTATTTTTCTAATAAGCATCTTTGCAATGGCATTATGGAAAATGGTCTTCTTGTTTTATTACTTAATGACAATGTCTTTCATATTAATAAAAGCAATAAAAGAAAGAGAGAGGAAGTAAATAACACCCTTCTTTGGCATTGCCGACTTGGTCACATAAGTGAATCAAGAATCAACAAGTTATACAAAGAAGAGTTCTTTGATCCTTATGATTATGAATCATTAGGAACTTGTGAATCTTGTCTTATGGGTAAAATGACTAAGTCTCCATTCACTGGACATGGAGAAAGGGCAAGTGAGTTATTAGGACTTATACACACAGATGTATGTGGTCCTATGACAACTCCAGCTAGAGGTGGATACTCTTACTTCATCACATTCACTGATGATTTATCAAGGTTCGGATATGTGTATCTTATGAAACATAAATCCGAAGCTTTTGATAAGTTTAAAGAGTATCAAAGTATGGTTGAAAAACAAACCGAAAGTGTATTAAAATCCTTCGATCTGATCGAGGAGGTGAATACCTTTCTAGTGAGTTTTTAAATCATCTTAAAGAAAAGGGCATTCTCTCTGAATGGACACCTCCGTATACGCCACAATTAAATGGTGTAGCTGAACGGAGGAATCGTACTTTATTAGATATGGTACGGTCCATGATGTGCTTTACTGATCTTCCTATTTCCTTCTGGGGTTTTGCCCTAGAGACTGCTGCACTAATATTAAACAGGGTACCTTCTAAGTCTGTACCTAGCACTCCATATGAGATATGGAGAGGAAAGAAGCCTAATCTTAAGTATCTTAAGATATGGGGTTGTCAAGCTTATGTCAAAAGAAATTTTGGACACAAGCTAAGTGCTAGATCAGATAAATATATTTTTGTAGGTTATCCTAAAGATAGTATAGGATACATCTTCTATCATCCTACCGAACAAAAAGTTTTTGTAGGTAGGCATGCCATTTTCTTAGAAAAAGAGTTTATCTTAGAAAAGGGCAAGGATAGAAAAATAGAACTTGAAGAAGTTCAAGACCTACAAATAGAAACACAAGAAATTCTTCAACCAGATGTACCCATTGATGAGGTACAACCACAACACACATCTCCTCTCCGAAGGTCAGATAGAGTGCGAAGAGCACCTGAGAGATATGGGTTCATCATTGAGAATGATGAAGCCCACATTGTTCAGAATAATGATCCTCTGACCTATTCGGAAGCTGTCATGAGTAGTGACTCTGACAAATGGCTAGAAGCCATGAAATCCGAAATAGATTCTATGTATACCAACCAAGTATGGACTTTGGTTGATGCACCAGAGGGTGTAAACCCTATAGGTTGCAAATGGGTCTATAAGAAAAAGATTGGAGCAGATGGCCAAGTAGAAACCTACAAGGCTAGATTGGTGGCAAAAGGTTTCAGGCAAAAGCAAGGAATTGACTATGATGAAACTTTTTCGCCAGTAGCTATGCTCAAATCTATTCGGATTTTGCTTGCAATAGCTGCATACTATGATTATGAAATCTGGCAGATGGATGTCAAAACCGCCTTCCTTAATGGTTATCTTGAGGAAGAGGTTTACATGACACAGCCAGAAGGATTTGTCTCAAGTAAGAGAGCAAATCAAGTATGCAAGCTTAAGAGATCCATTTATGGATTAAAGCAAGCATCGAGGAGTTGGAACATCCGTTTTGATACAACAGTCAAAGAGTTTGGTTTTATCAAAAATGTGGATGAACCATGTGTGTACAAGAAGACTAGTGGGAGTGCCATTGTCTTCTTAATATTGTATGTAGATGACATACTGATCATTGGAAATGATATTCCAATGTTACAATCGGTCAAGACTTGGCTGTCAAAAAGCTTTTCCATGAAAGACTTGGGAGAAGCATCCTATATACTTGGTATAAAGATCTATAGGGATAGATCTAAAAGGATGCTAGGCTTGTCCCAGTCTAGGTACATAGATAATGTGCTGAAAAGATTCAGCATGGAAGAAAGTAAAAGAGGTTATTTGCCTATGAGTCATGGCATACGTCTCTCTAAGAAGATGTCTCCTAAGACATCTGAAGAGAGGAATAGAATGAATTCTATTCCCTATGCTTCGGCAGTAGGATCGATTATGTATGCTATGCTATGTACTAGGCCTGATGTTGCTTATGCCTTAGGCATAACAAGTAGATTTCAGGCTGATCCAGGAGAGGATCATTGGATAGCTGTGAAAAATATTCTTAAGTACTTGAGAAGGACTAAAGATATTTTTCTAGTTTATGGAGGATCTGAGTTGAAACTAGAAGGATTTTCTGATTCTAGTTTTCAATCAGATCCAGATGATAGCAAGTCCACTTCAGGGTATGTCTTTACCCTAAATGGTGGTGCAGTGAGCTGGAAGAGTTCCAAACAGCAAACTGTAGCTGACTCAACTACTGAGGCAGAATACATTGCTGTAAGTGAAGCCGCTAAGGAAGCTGTCTGGATGAAGAAGTTCATCTCTGAGTTAGGAGTAGTTTCCCGAGATTGCTGGACCAGTCCCAGTTTATTGTGATAACACTGGAGCTGTTGCTCAAGCGAAGGAACCAAGGTCTCATCACAAATCCAAGCACATTCTAAGACGCTTCCATCTTGTTCGAGAGATTGTCGAGAGACAAGACATAGTCATTGAACGAGTAGACACCAAGAACAACCTAGCAGACCCGTTCACTAAAGCTCTACCACAACAGCAGTTCGATCGCCACCTCGATTGTATGGGGATAAAATATAAGAGCGATTGGCTTTAGTGCAAGTGGGAGATTGAAAGAGTAGATGCCCTACAAGCCAATTGCAATATGTATTGCGAAGGGTTTTTCTTTTGATTTGTCCAAATCATGTACATGACATTTAAATATGAATAAAGGCATTATATTTTATCATATGCTGTTGATTATATTTATGATAAACTCCTTAGATTAGGGCAATGGTTTTAAGACTATGATGAGATCATACTAGTGAGACTTAAAATCCTAAAATCCTAATCTTAAATATTCCCAGTCATTGGTACATTGAGTCGGGGATCAATGATTACCGGAAAGACTGGCATGTCTTATGTATGCTCGATGCAGAGGATGATTGATCTCACAATCATTTGTGTGGAGACACTAATACAAAGATATGGGTGCTCATTAGAAGAATGAGTTCACTGAATTGACCTACAAAGAGAAATCTTATGAAGTCTTACTTACATGTCAAAAGATGATTCTCTTAGTGGGAGTTGTGCAACTGATCCTTTGACCTGAGATCACCATGGTATCTTGTGCACATGAACCTATGTTTTGGTTTACACTCATTCATGACAATAAGTTATGTACGAGGTCTTCTGGATATGGTGGATTGTGTACGAAGATTATGAGTAGGTCAACAAGGAATTAATCACTTCTAGTAAGAGAAGATAGCATCCTATTTATTCTAATCATATGATAATTCAGGAAGCCTTTGATCAAAGCAGAATGAAAATTAGAAAGAGTTTCTAATGTTTCATTATTTGAATTATCATTAAAAGATTGAGAAAAATATGAATATGAAATTGAGTTTGACATATATTCATACTCATATACATATTTGGGATGCAGTTTGATTAAAGGATTGAATTGCATGGTAACTTGCCACTGAAGGGTATTTTTGGTATTTCCACCAAATTCCATATTTTTCGGGTAGACATGACACGTTGCTAGACGTCAATCTTGTCTTATAGGTTTGATCGAACTAAAGAGTTTAATTCGATCATCAATTAGAAAGGATTCTAATTGTTAAGTTCGGGTTCGCGCAGTTTGGACTTAAATCGATTAGAAGAGTTCTAATCAAGTTGGGTCAACTCGCACTCACACCTATTGCTGGCTAAGTATGGAACCCAATGGGTCACACACAAGAAAACTTATCAAGGGTCTAATTGGATTAGATCATGTTTGCAAGATAAACATCCTAGCAGGTGTTGCAAACCTTAGCTCCTGATTCGAACTGGATTCGAATCTGATTCGAATTGGATTCGAATCTGATTCTTAATTGATCTAATTTGATTAGATCATATTCTAATATGGGTTAGCCAAGAGTTGGCACCTAAATTGGCTTGATTTGAGTCTAATTGGATTAGATTTGATAAAACATTTAATTTTGACCGTTGGATCAACATTTGGATGAAGAGAAGGATCAAATGGATGGCGCCATGGATTAGAGCCATTGGATCTTCATCATGGGATGATGGGAGATCATGATCTCGTGATGGACTTGTGATATTGACTTAGTCAACATCAGATGGCGTGAGAAAGAAGGGAATACGGTGAATTTAGAATGGCGCCTCATGAAGAAGTGCCACTTGGATTGGATAAAGATGACACGTCATCATATCCTAACTACTTTCCCTTCAACCGCATCATTCTCTCTCTCCTTCTTTCTTATGGCGCCACCAATAAGGGCCTTTGGATCATCATCTAGCCTTGATCAATGGTTGAGAATGCTCCCTATTTTTCATGCGTGAGAAGAAATGAAGAGAGGCATGAGTACGGTGGATTTCATGAAGAGATGCTTAGGGAATGGATAAGGATGAAGCGCCATATCATAAGCACTTCATCTTATCCTAACTACTTCTGATATGCCCTCTCATCAAATGACACATCACTTGATCTCACGCCCCTCTTCATGCATGAATGGATGGCTACAATGCATCCGTACGCCATCTATAAATAGGGAATGCTCCCGGTGTTTTCAAATCATCGGAAATCAATCCAACTCTCTCTCTCTCATATCCCTTCTTTCTTACATTAGTTTCTTTCTTTCTAACATTGCTTCTAGTGTGTCCTAAGCCAAGACAAGGTGGTCTTCATTAGGACAAAAGGATTAGAAGTGATTTTAGAAGGCTAAAGAAAAATAGAAAGGAAGGAAAGCAAGCCATTAGAGTTCTTTAGAAGAATTCTGCATTAAGGATCAAAAGTCTTTGGAGCTAAAGTCTTGATCAAGTTTTCGTGTGGATCACCATTGGAGGGCGGACACTTGGACGCCTCGTAGAGATTGTACACTTTGGATTAGCATTTGAGGTATTCTACTAATTCTGCATTTATTTTATATTATTTGATTGTAATCATTAAGGTGATCTAGGCTTAAAAGGGTTTCATGCATAGGGACTTTATTAAGAAAATTTTAAAATCCCTAGCTTCCGCTGCCCATTATGACATGCTAGAACCCTAATCAGACTAGGCCTTTGACCTGCGGTGCTTCGGCTACTCACAGTGACGTTATTGTAGTTCACTGCACAGGATACATGGTCTCTACGCCATAGGGTATGCACTATAAGAATCTGAGTCGACCTGATAGAAGAGAGTGATCCCTATGTGATTTGTTAGACTGAGTTCTAAAGGCCTTGGCCAGGGCAGTAATATAGTGGAAAAAGAGTTTTCACTATCCAACTCAAGTCGAATAAATCTTGACATATGACAGACTAATGGATTCTTAGATCTTTCCAAGATCTCTTGTCGCATTAATAAATCATTTTAATTATACAATCATGCAATTACTTCTTCAACTTGCTAGTATCAATCTTGTAATATAATTAGGACCTATCACAATTCACATGAGTCATCCTCTAATGTGGGACCCATAGGTCTATTCCTGGTAGTGAGATATATTGCGATCTTATCACAATATCATTGAAAACTCCTAATGGGTTGGAACAGTTCCAATCCTTGTCATTGGGTTCATGATATAATGATGGAGTCTCAAATCCACACCAGTCAGCATGTATGGGCAACCCACTAGAAGGATGTGAACCTCTGATGGTTGATCTGATTAGGAATACAAGTATCAATGAGATAAGAGTTGAAAAGGAACTATGGAATTCAATTAATTGGACTTAAGCAATGAAATCCTACTTCAGTAGGGATTCCTGAGTCCTATAATCAATAGGATCTCTCTAACCTATCAGTCGATAGATTCCATCTAGATGACCTACTCCTACAATGAATATGGCCAATTGACACAAGACCAATGCTAGGGATGTTTATGTGATGTCACTAAGAATTCACTTGAATCGAGGATCGCAGGTCAAACCATCTAGACCTAGATCAGTAATATGGACGTAGGATAAATCCAATGACTATTGATGGTCACTTAGTTAATTGATTCATCTATGATCAAGACTCCTAATTGGATTAGGATGGATCCAATTGAGTCAATGGATTCTCAAGTCCTAATTGGATTAGGATCGATTACCTCTTGATGATCCATCGATTAGGAATTCGAAAATTAGATACCAATGGACAATGCTCAAATTCCTTGAAGATTTTAACCAATAGTCATATCTTACTAATTGTTGGATTAGGCACATGAACATGGAAGGAAGAGATGCCCCATCTATTGAAATTCATATTAGGGTCATAATTTGTAGGCCCAGAATATATGTGTCCAGTAAATTGGCTCTAGGGCATACTTCTAACAACGGGGCGGCACCTAGCTATGAGCCTCCTCCTCTTCAGCCGTGCCACCCTCCTCTCCCTCTTGGTTCAGCCGCAAGCAAGGAAGAAAAAGAAGTGTTGGCGGCATCCTCTTCCTCCCTTCTTCCTTCCAACGCAGGGAAAAGAAGAAGGCTGCGTGGGATTCTTCTTCTTCCTCTTCTTCATCCTTCTTCTTCCTCCTCTCAAGCACAATCAAGGGTTGATTGAAAGAGAGGAAATCAGCCATCAAAAGAAGTCTTTGCAAGGGAGCTAGCACCCCGGGAAGACAAGAAGCTTTGATCGGATCCTGCTTCGTGTGGATACCCGTAGAGGCCGGCACTTGAACGGCTTCAAGCGAACCTTCATCCTAGACCACGAACTTCAGTTTGCGGTGATCATCTACCCGCACAAGGTGAAGATCTGATCTTCCTAAAGGTTTAAAAAGTTTTAATTCTTATCTAACTACGAACGGTTCTGAAACAACGTTCATGCGATGAACGTCGATCCCGCATGCCGATTCCGCTGCCATCTGAATTTTTTTGAATATCAGCGGCATGGGCGGGTTCCAACAGTGGTATCAGAGCCTAGGCTTCGTAGATTAAGTAAGAATTAATTATCTAAAGGCTTATTAGATCTGAAAATTGAATGATCATGCATGCTGAAATTTCTGCATGCAGATTTTCAGGGTGCTGATTTTTGCATGCTGATTTTTATGTGATAAAGATGATTCTAATTGCATTGTTAATGAGATTACAAAGTTTAGAATCATGATTAGCATGATCAGCACCTATGTCATGATATAATCAGTTAGTTTTCAGATCTGAAAATTATAATTGTTGCATATGGTGATGATCATAGGATTCAAACCCTTTTGGTATCAAATGTAATGACCTGCGATGTGATCTGCATGTCATGTAATTTTTCAGATGCTTGCATGCATCTTATTGATGTTTTGAGAGGCCTGCGTGCCTCCTAAAAGGAGATGTAATTATTTTTATTTTTATTTTACATCTGGGATGTAATCTGTGATGTATGTTGCACGTCGATGGTTGATCGATGTATGCCTCCTACAAGCAAGCCTTGCACGGATTCAGATCATAGGTTGATTGAAGATGGATCAAGGAGTTGATTACAATTGAACCTAAGGGATCAAGATCGAGTCAAGAGTTGAAGACGATCAAACCAATTGACATGCATGTGCTTGTACTATGACCCATCCTGGATCCATGATCATCACCAGTTACATTTACTTTCATATATATATATGCCTGGATGTTTAATGTTTATGCCTATGCATAGCGGGTAGATGGAAGTGTGCATAAGATGCGAGTTGCCAATCGAAAGAGACCTAAACTAAAACCTCCTCAATCAAGTCGAGAGTGAACCAACATGAGCGGGTCATATTAGATTAATTGATCTAATTGGTGTCTAGGAAAGCATGAAAGGTGGTTACTTAATTAGGACCTTACTCTCTGAGTAAGGGGAGCCTCCCACCTGCTTACCTGGCCAATTGTTCGATTACCTCTTATGAAGAGCTCAAGTTGCAAACACTAAGACCTGATTAACCAATATTAAGTCAATAGGTCTTCCACTGTAGTAGAGCTGCTAAGGTCTTTCTGATGTTGATTTGTCTCGGCTGGACACAGTGGGCAAGTTGCATCGGAGGGCTGGACCTCTCTATAGACATGAGATGTTGTAGGATAAAGGTGGGGTTGGGCACCAATAACTGTTAGGTGAGGACCCAATGACGACTTTATTTCTACGGTTATACGGTGGGTCTGACTTAACTAAGAAATGGGACCAATAACTGTTAGGTGAGGTCTTCATGGCTTAGAGACCAAGTAGCACTGCAACATGCTTGAGAAGCATTGTACAAGAGTTGTACATTCATCAATTTATGTGTCACCAATAACTGTTAGGTGAGGTGGCATGTAAATCGGTGGGACCGCAGTACCCACTAGAAACCCTAGTCGCGTAGGATTTCCGTTTCCCTACCAGGGGAGTGTGAGGGATTCGAGAAAATAGTGGGAGGTACATTTGTTCTAAAAGACCCTAGAATAAATTAGGATCAAGTACAAAATTCTAACTAGAATCTTTACTCTCTGAGGATTATAAAGTCAGCTTCTAGACTTTAACTCATATCCTATAAAACAACCGTTTGACCAAACCCAATTATAAAGACTGGCTTAGCAAATTTCAAAAATAATTTTGAATTATGAGAAATTAGGGTATGTGCTAGACCATGGAATCCCCGTGTTACCAATCTGTCCGATCACTGATCAGCATAAGACGCATGCTAAAGTGGACGAACAATGACAATGAGGTTAGGTGCTGCACAATGGCATCTATGTCCAATGAATTACAATGCCAGCATGAGAACATGAAGACTGCCAGGGACATATTAAGTCACCTGCAAGAGTTGTATGGTGATCAGAGTCGCGCAGCATGTTTTGAAGTGTCCAAGAGGCTCTTCAAGGCAAAGATGCGCGATGGACAGTCTGTCCAAGTTCATGGTTTGACCATGATAAAGGACTTAAAGAAGCTTGAGAAGCTCGGCATGACTATGCACAAGGAACTGCAAACGGATTTGATCCCGTAATCCCTTCTAGCTTCATATGAACAATTTATAGTAAATTACCATATGAACAAGATTGTATGCACCAAAACAGAATTGTTAAAAAAAAATTGGTAACTACCTTAGGGACCTTGAAGAAGTTCAAGGGGCATCGTTTTCGTTGTCAAGTTGGTTTCTACTTCCAAGAGAGAGTCTATTTGGAAGAAGAAAAAGCCTGCGAAGAAACAGAAGACAGAGAAAATGCCAAATAGGAAGTTCCAAGAAAAGGCCAATTGCAAGGAAAAATGTTTCCATTGCATCATGGACGGCCATTGGAAGAGGAACTGTCCTATATACATGGGAAAGCATAAAGAACATGAAGGGTGACAACCTTCAGAAGGTATGTCAGATATGCTCAGGATACTTAGGGACTGTTACCTATTGCTAAAATTGATTTCTGTATCTTAGCACAGAAAGATCTTTTTAAGACTACTATTCCATTTATTTGAGAAATAAATTAGGTTCAAATGTGGTTTTATGATTGACAGTCTCTATCACATACATATGGATGTATCTGTGAATATATCTGAGCAAACAGTGAATACCATAGGATCTAATAGATCCAAAAATGAGATAAAACTAAAGTATTTATGGCACCTCAGGCTTGGCCATATAGGAGAAGACAGAATAACAAATTGGAGAAACATGAGCTTTTGGGCTCATTGACTTTCGAGTCATATTTGATTGGTGAATTCTGCCTTCAAGAAAAAATGGCCAAATTATCCTTTGTAGGACACAGGAAGGTCCACTGAAATACTTACCCTAGTACACACTGATGTGTGTGGCCCATTCGATGTGCAGGCTAGGGGTTGTAAATTTTTACTTCATTTTACCGATGATTACTCACGGTATGGATATGTGTATAAGACACAAATATGAAACTTTTGAAAGGTTCAAAAACCTTAGATATGAAGTAGAAAAATAAGCACAAAAACTCATTAAGGTTCTTCGATCAGATCGAGGAAGTGAATACCTTAATGGAGAGTTCCGTGATTATCTCAAGGAGAATGGTATAGTTTTTATAATGGACTCCTCCTGGTACACCTCAGTTCAACAGAGTGTCGGAGAGGAGAAATCAGACTCTATTGGATATGGTCCGATCCATGATAAGCTTCACTGATTTACCCTTGTTTCTTTAGATAGATGCCCTATTTTCAGCTATTTACTTGTTGAATAAGTTTTCCTCTAAAACCCTTCCTACCACACCGTATGAGATATAGCATGGTAAGAAACCAAGTCTTGGTCATCTCAAGATTTGGGGATGTCCGGCCCACATCAAGAGACTACAGGCGGACAAGCTAGAGGCTAGGACCATAAGTGCTCGTTTTATATAATATCCTAAAGAGTCATTAGGATACAATTTTTCGTCTCAGAGGATCACAATGTGTTTGTGAGCCGTCATGCCATCTTCTTGGAAAAACAGTTTATCCTTGATAGAGGCAGTGGGAGGAAAATTGAGCTTGAAGAGAAAGTCTCTGAAAAGCAACGAGTCATGGATCCTATCGAACCCATTCATACAGAGCCAGTACACGATGTCCCTCGACCACCTCGTAGATCTAGTAGGGTCTCCCATCCTCCCGATAGATACTTAGGTATACTAGAAGAGGATACCGAGGAAATGTTCCTAGTGGGAGATAGGGATCATACACAAGATCCCAAAACCTACGACGAGGCGATATCTGATATCGATTCCGAGAAATGGCTGGAAGTCATGAAGTCAGAGTTAGACTCCATGCATTCCAACCAAGTTTGGACCTTAGTAGACCCACCAGGAGGTATTGTACCTATTGGATGCAAATGGATCTACAAAAGGAAAATAGGTTCGGATGGAGAGGTAGAGACCTATAAGGCAAGGCTTGTGGCGAAAGGGTATAGTCAGTGCGAAGGCATTGACTATCAGGAGACCTTTTCACCTGTAGCCATGCTAAAATCTATCCGAATATTGCTTGCCATTGCGGCATTTCATGATTATGAAATCTGGCAGATGGATGTGAAAGCTGCTTTCCTGAATGGATATCTTGATGAAGATATCTAACAGCCTTTGGGTTTCACTTCCAGTGATGGAGATCACAAGGTCTGCAAGCTGCAAAGGTCCATCTATGGACTAAAGCAAGCATCTCAGAGTTGGAACACTCGTTTCAATGACGCAATCAAAACATTTGATTTCATCAAAAATGAAGAGGAACCATGTGTTTACAAAAGGGTTAGTGGGAGTGCTGTTGTATTTCTCGTACTATACGTGGACGGCATCCTCCTGATAGGGAATGATATTCCCATGCTAACCTCGGTCAAGGTCAGGTTGTCAAAAGATTCTCCATGAAAGACCTTGGGGAAGCATCCTATATTTTGGGAATAAAGGTCTATAGAGATAAGATCTAAAAGGATGCTTGACCTTTCACAAAAAATGTATATAGAGGAAGTGCTGAAAAGGTTCAGCATGGAAAACTCTAATAGGGGTCTCTTACCCCTAAGGCATGGAATTAATCTCTACAAGAAGATGTGCCCCAACACATCTGAAGAGATTCATCGCATGAGCAAGATCCTCTATGCATCAGCAATAGGGAGCCTCATGTATGCCATGCTATGTACATGACTTGATATAGTACATGCTGTGAATGTCACGAGCATACGTCAATCAGATCCAGGCAAAAAGCACTGGATAGCTGTGAAGAACAGTCTTAAGTACTTGAGAAGAACTAAGGACATGTTCTTGGTCTTTGGGAGAAGATCAGAGTTGAAGGTAGAAGGATGCACACATATTGATGATAGAAAGTCTACATCAGAATATGTGCAATGGTGGTTCAGTAAATTGGAAGAGTTCCAAACAACCGATCATTATAGATTCTACCTTAGAAGCTGAATGTTAAGCCGTCTCTAAGGGTGCAGTGGAAATCTTTTGGTTTAAAAGGTTCATTGCAGAGTTAGGTGTAATGTCATCAGATGTCATAAACACTCTACTGCGATAACAAAGGCACCATAGCACTAGCTAAGGAGCCAAAGGTCTCACCAAAAATCGAAGCACATGGAGCGGCAGTTTAACCTAATAAGCGACTATCTTGAAAGAAAATAAGTAGAGGATCAGAGAGTAGACTACACAGAAAATGTGGCGGACCCATTCACTAAGCAGCTAAGTCGGCAGAAAAACTAAAGCGCATCTTGAGAAGATGGGGCTTAGGTTTATGGCTGATTGGCTTTAGTGCAAGTGGGAGATTGTTAGAAGTATGCCCTAGAAGCCAATCTGGCTGACACATTGTTAATTCTAGGGACATAATTTTGTACTTGACTATTTATTATTGAATAAATAAAAGGCATCTTTTCATTCATATTGTTTATGTGTCTATGAATCGTCCAAGAAATTAATAAGATGATGATGCATATTCTCAAGAGTTGAGGAATTTGAGCCATGTATCATTAGTGATTAATTTCTAAATGCTCCTGATCAATGGATCATCACGAGGACGGTGATTGATCCGATCAGTGCACAGATCACTTTCCTTCTGGATGGACGAGACTTGAGTCCACGGTGTAGGGACACTGAAGTGATAGTGCAGGTGCTTGTTAGAAATAAGGGTACTGAGCGTGACCAGGATAAAAGTCACTTGGATGTCTATCCACTCGTCAGTGACTTGCTTGATGTTGCAGTAGTATGACTGGTCCTTTGACCTGCGGTGCTTCGGCTACTCACAGTGAGGTTATTGTAGTTTGACTGACACGCATACATAGTCTCTAGCCATATGGGTCCATGCAGTGTAGATTGGCTGCAGTTAAGTTCACTGTAGGAGTAGGGTATGCACCTACAAGGAATCTATCGACCTTGATAGAAGAGGAGTGATCCTATGTGATTTGTTAGACTGAGTTCTAAGACCTGGCCAGGGCAGTAATAAAAGTGGAGAAAGAGTTTTCCACTATCGAACTCGAGTCGAATAAATTTTGACATATGACAGACGATGGAGTTTGACGAGTTGTCCATGACCTCCCGTCCTGTAGGGGATCCACGATAGTAGGACGTATATCACATGGTAACTGCACCTAGAGGTTCATCTTTCTATGTCTACTGGGTAGCCACTACATGCTGCTAGGTGTCACTGGTGGATGGTGGGACTCACAGGGATTATCTCGATGATCGATAAAACCCTAATGAGTTGAGTTGGAATCGTTCCAACCATTGAAAGGAGTTTTCAATGATATAGTGATAGAGATCAACAATATATCTCACTACCAGTCAGAGTAGAACCTATGGGGTCACACACATTAGAAGTATTGACCGATCCGATGGTTGAAAAGTGATTATGAATCACGAGTAATCAATTCGATTGATAAATAAGTTGAAGAAGGAACAAAAGGGAATTAATTAATTGGACTTGAAACAAGAGTCCTACTTCGAGTAGGATTCTTAGAGTCCGAATTGGATTAGGACTGGGAATCCTAGTTGGAGTAGGACTGGGATTCCTACTTGGAATAGAATTCCTGCAATCCTAATGAGATTAGGAGTTTTGAATCTGTTATGGGGGAATTGAGCCGCCATGCCCCACGTGATCGGCACGCGTATCCAGGAAAGCGTACAGCTGCCCTATGATCCAGCACTCCGACCCGAGTCGGACCCTCCTCGGCTTCCGCAGCCCGACCCCGGGTCGGCTGCCCTATTGATCCAGCACTCCGACCCCGAGTCGGACCTCCTCGGCTCCGCAGCCCGACCCCGGGTCGGCTGCCCTATGATCCAGCACTCCGACCCCGAGTCGGACCTCCTCGGCTTCGCAGCCCGACCCCGGGTCGGCTGCCCTATGATCCAGCATTCCGACCCCGAGTCGGAGATCTTTTGATAATGACAGGCTATTCTCCAGAGGCACGCCGCGGCCTCCTGCTCCACTACTCCCTGCAACGGCTGTACCCGATGCTGCCCACGATCTCCTGTATCAACCGTACGAAGCGGAGCTCCACTACGCCCTGCCATGACCGTACCCAGCGCTGCTCCACGACGCCCCGTAACGGCCATGTCAGTGGCCATTCTATCGTGCCCCACGACGACAAACCCCCTGAGAGACCTTCCAGCCAGGTATATATGCGGCTGGGGGAGAAGGGGGGGTAAGCAATACCTCCCAGAGCACTCTCTCCCGCTTGCGATTATCATCTCTCCTCCTCCAATCTCCTCTGACTTGACCGTCGGAGGGCCATCACCACCCTGGTGGTGGTGCAAGGCTTGTTTGCAGGTTCCTTGGCGGAAGGTGGAGCGCAACCAGCACCAACCAAGACAACTCAGGCGGAACCCCGTTCACACCGTCGTGTCAATCGTTCTCGGTTTGGGACCACCAGCAACAGTTGGCGCTAGAGGAAGGGCACCGAATCTCAGAACGATCGTAATGGCACGGCGAGGTGGTCGCGGAGCTTCCAATGCTTCCGGTCGCGGAGCCTCTCGCGCCTCTGGCCGGGAGGCTGCTGCGCCCCCAACACACTCTCAGCAGCATTCCACCGCTTCTCCTCCCATTCAGACGGTCGAACCTGCTCAGTTCGACCAGCTAGCCCAGCAGGTTCGCACCCTCGCGGAGGCAGTGCAGAATCTACAGGGTGTGATCTCTCGGGTGCCGCAGCGGGCTCAGGAAGCCGCTGCTCCCCGAGCACTCGCCTCTTCCTCACAACCCGCGCTCCTTCCTCTCCCATGGAGAGGAGCGCCGGCGCGAGGAGGATTCTCGGGTGCGGTCCGTTCTGCCAGGACCTTCTCACCGGAGCTGCGCGGGGTACGAGAGGCGGACCCGGGCGCGTTCTCAGACACCCCAGTCCTCGAGGGGCCCGCACTCCAGTCGGTCCCCCTTGCGCCGCTCCTTGTCTCCCACCCACCGGTCGCGCTCCCTAGACCGGCGGGTGGATGATCTCCACAGACAGCTCCAGGTCCTGAAGGGCCACTCCAAAGATCCCTTCGCCGACTTGGAGATCTCCTCCCAGCCGGCGCTTGCCTCAAGGATCCTGCGGACCCTAAACCCGCCGGGGTTCAAAATGCCGGCGATCGAACCCTACGACGGGGCGGCGGACCCACGGGACCACGTGGAGAGTTTCAGGACTCTTATGCTCCTCCATGGAGCATCGGATCCTCTCCTCTGCAAGGCCTTCCCGGCGACCCTCCGCGGCCCGGCAAGGGCGTGGTTCGCCGGCCTGGAGGCTAATTCCATCCAGTCCTTCCACCAGTTCACCCGTCTCTTCATCAGCCATTTCGCCGTCAGTAGCCGGCGAAGACTGGTCTCCGACTCCCTCTTCGATGTCCGGCAGAACGAGGGAGAGAGCCTGCGGGATTATCTCACCCGCTTCAACAAGGCAACACTGGAGGTCCGGAATTTGAGCCAGGAGGTGGCTCTCTCAGCCCTGAAGCGAGGCTTCCGGAAGGGCAGACTCACCTTCTCCCTGGACAAACGCCTGCCGCGGAGCTTCCCGGAGCTGTTGTCTCGGGCAAACCAGTATGCAGACGCCGAGGAGGCAGCTTCCCACCGGAACAAGGAGGCCGCCGAGGCCCCTCTAAAGCCCGGGAAGAAAAGGCGAAAAGAGGCACCCCAGAGGAGGAGCCCGACGCCTCAACGCCGGCGCAGAAGCCCGTCACCAGCAAGGAACCACGGCGCCATACGCCCTCGTTCTCCGCACCGACGCTTCAACCGGTACACCCCACTCCTGGCCCCCCGGGCCCAGATCCTCATGGAGGTCAAGGGGCGGGAGGACCTCCCGGTCCCGAGGCAGATGAAGAAGATCCCTGGGAGGAAGCCTTCTCGGGCGTACTGTGAATACCACCGAGACCACGGCCACGATACCGAAGACTGCTTCCAGCTTCGGGACGAGATCGAGGCTCTCATTCGCAGAGGGCGCCTCGGTCGATATGTAAACGACCGACGTCCCCCCGCAGATCCACGTCCAGCCGACCCGGCCCCTCAGGAGCCTCGGGAGCAGAATCGACCCGTTGCGGGAGTGATCCACACCATCACTGGGGGCTGCTCTCGGCCCATGAGGAACGCAGGGGGCTCGGCGGAAGTATCAGGAGTGGCCGTCGCGAAGAGCAGCGGGTAGGAAATGTAATCACTTTTTGTGATGAAGATGTAAAGGGGGTTCAGACTCCCCACGATGACGCCATGGTGATCTCTCTCACTATGGCGGACTATGATGTAAGGCGTGTTCTTGTGGATAGTGGAAGCTCAGCTGATATTTTGTATTACGAGGCCTTCCAAAAGATGGGCTTGTCCCGACAATTGTTGCACAAAACAATCCACCCCCCTCATAGGATTCACTGGAGACGCTATCTCAGCCGAAGGTGTCATCGAGCTGCCTGTGACTGCGGGCATTGCACCCGCAGAAGCCACGGTGCGGCTCGGGTTCTTGGTCGTCCGTGTCCCCTCGGCCTACAACGCTATCCTCGGACGACCCGGACTGAACGCCCTTCGCGCCGGTGGTTTCTACTACCATTTGCTCATGCGGTTCCCCACGGCGGCCGGGATTGGAGAGGTCCGAGGTGACCAGCCGACCGCACGGCAGTGTTTCCTAGCAACTCTCAAGGGAAGAAGCCCATGGAGGCCCTAAGCGTCGAGTCACTTGACGCCAGAGACGAAGTGGCCTTGCGGCACGGGGAGCCGGCTGAGGGCGTAATCGAAGTTCCCCTCGAAGAAGGCCGCCCAGACCGCACGGTCCGGGTCGGTGCCAACCTCGACTTGGAAGCTCGGCTCCGGTTAGTGGAATTCCTCCGAGCCAATGCAGATGTGTTTGCCTGGTCGGCGGCCGATGTACCTGGGATCGACCCGGAGGTCGTTTCTCACGCCCTCAGCGTCGACCCGACCCACCGACCAGTAAAGCAAAAGAAGAGACACTGTGCCCCGGATCGGATCCGGGTGGTCGACCAGGAGGTAGACAAACTCTTGGAGGCAGATTTCATAAGGGAGGTGAGCTACCCCGAGTGGCTGGCAAACGTCGTACTTGTCCGGAAGGCGAGCGGGAAGTGGAGGATGTGCGTCGACTACACCGACCTGAACAAGGCGTGCCCCAAGGATAGCTTTCCGCTTCCACGGATAGACCAACTGGTCGACGCGACTTCCGGATACCAGCTACTGTCTTTTATGGACGCCTTCTCCGGCTACAACCAAATAATGATGGCTCCACAGGACGAGGAGAAAACTGCCTTCATAACAGACCGGGGGCTGTACTGTTACAAGGTAATGCCCTTCGGTCTGAAGAACGCTGGCGCCACTTACCAGCGCCTCGTCAATAAAATCTTCAAGGAGCAGATCGGCCGGAATATGGAGGTGTACGTGGACGATATGCTGGTAAAAAGCCGCCATGCAGTCCAGCACATTGCAGATCTGGAGGAGACTTTCACCACCTTGCGAAAGTTTCGCATGAAGCTAAACCCAGCGAAGTGCGCTTTTGGTGCTTCGGCCGGGAGGTTCCTCGGTTTCATTGTCAACCAACGGGGGATCGAGGCCAACCCGGACAAGATCAAAGCCATCCAAGATATGTCCCCTCCGACCAAAGTGAAGGAGGTTCAGGAGCTCGCTGGAAGGGTCGCCGCGCTCGGACGATTTGTGGCAAAGTCGGCCGAACGCTGCCAACCATTCTTCAAGGTGTTGAAGCGCCCAAAAGACTTCCTCTGGACGGCCGAATGTCAAGCGGCGTTCGACCAGCTCAAGGAGTACATGGCGTCTCCTCCCCTGCTGTCCAAGCCGCAAGAGGGGGAGATGCTCTACCTTTACCTGGCGGTCTCCCCAACCGCAGTCAGCGCAGTACTGGTTCGGGAAGAGGCAAGACTTCAGAAGCCTGTGTACTACATCAGCCGAGTCCTCCGGGATGCCGAGACGCGGTACACGAAGGCTGAGAAGATCGCCTTCGCGCTGCTGACTGCGACCAGGAGGCTTCGCCCCTATTTCCAGGCTCATTCTGTCACCCTTTTGACCGATCAACCACTGCGGCAGATTCTCAGCAATCCAGAGAATGCGGGACGGCTGGTGAAGTGGGCAGTAGAACTTGGTGAGTTCGACATCCGCTACCAGCCCCGACCAGCCATCAAGGCCCAGGTGCTCGCGGACTTTCTCGCTGAGTGCACTGTGCAGGAGGCGGAACCTAAGCCGCCGGAGACACCCAGCCTCGATCTCCCGATCTGGACGCTCCACATTGACGGGTCGTCGAACCCTGAAGGTGGAGGGGCTGGGCTGGTCCTCACCAATCCCGATGGAGTGATAGCCGAGTATGCCTTGAGGTTCGGATTTCCAGTGACCAACAATGAGGCGGAGTACGAGGCCCTAGTCGCGGGACTCAAACTCGCCAAGGAGCTCGGCATCCGGCGTCTGAAAGTCTTCACCGACTCCCAGCTGGTGGTCGGGCAGGTTCGAGGGGAGTTCGAGGCGCGGAGCCCGACCATGCAGAGCTACGTCCGGAAGGTGCAAACACTCATTCCCGACCTCGGCAGTGTTGACATTCAGCAGGTCCCGAGGGGCGAAAATGCCAGGGCCGACAGGTTGTCCCGCCTAGTGGACGCAGACGCGCCCAACTTGTCGAGGGCAATCTACCTGGAGACCCTGGATGCCCCGAGCATTGACGGGGCTGGAGCGGTGATGGCAATTGATCCGGAGCCGTCTTGGATGGACCCGCTCGTCGCCTACCTCGCCGAAGGAATCCTCCCTGAAGACGAAGATCAGGCTCGGCGGCTTGTAAAGAAGTCCGCCCACTACGTGCTTTATGAAGGGAGGCTGTATCGGACCTCGTTTACCGCCCCCCTCTTAAGGTGCCTCCGCCCCGCGGAAGCGGCCTACGCCCTCGGCGAAGTCCACGAAGGCATCTGCGGATCGCACTTGGGGGCTAGGTCCTTGGCGCATAAGATCATGAGGCAAGGCTACTATTGGCCGACCTTGTTGGAGGACTCGAAGGACCACGTGCGGAAATGCGACGCCTGCCAGCGCCACGCCAACGTCCAGAGAGTCCCCTCTGTCCCCTTGGCGCCAATCACCGCGCCCTGGCCCTTCGCACAGTGGGGAATGGATATCCTCGGACCATTCCCCGTCGCTTCGGCCCAGCGGAAATTTTTGATTGTCGCCATCGACTACTTCACCAAGTGGGTGGAGGCAGAGCCACTGGCCACCATCACGGAGGCACAAGTCCGGAAGTTCGTGAAGAAGAACATCATTGTCCGATTTGGAGTACCTCGGGTCCTCATCTCGGATAACGGTCGACAGTTTGATAACAAGCACTTCCGGGACTTCTGCGAGGAATTCGGGATCGAGCATCGGTTCACATCCGTGTCGCATCCCCAAACCAACGGCGAGGCCGAGGTCACAAATCGGACAATCCTCCAAGGTATCAAAGCGCGGATCGGCCGGACGGGGCAAGCTTGGGTCGAGGAACTCGAGAATGTCCTTTGGGCGTATCGGACCACACAACGGACTCCTACTGGAGAGACGCCTTTCAGCCTAACCTATGGCACGGAAGCCGTTGCCCCCGTGGAGCTCGGACTCCCCTCGCCTCGGGTGGCCGCGCACCGACCCGAGGCCAATTCAGAGCAACTCCGAGAGAACTTGGATCTCTTGGAAGAGGCAAGGGAAATGGCTCAGGTTCGGATGGCAATGTATCAGCAGAGGGTGGCCCGATATTACAACTCCAAAGTCCGACCGAAGCTTTTCAGAATTGGAGATCTGGTGCTGAGGCGAGCTAAGGCATCTCAACCTACGGAAGGTGGGAAGCTAGCGCCAAATTGGGAAGGCCCATATAAAGTTCGTTGGGTAAACCGACCTGGCTCCTACCAGTTGGAAGCCCTAGATGGCCGAGAAATTCCAAGGGGCTGGAATTCCGCTAACCTGCGGATGTATTACCAGTAGAACAACAAGGCCAGAAAGACAATTTAAAAAGGTGCAATACTTTTCATTTCAATAATTTCTGGTTACAATGGCGTGCTCGTGTGATTACAAGAAATTCCCAGAGGGGAATTAGGGAGTAAAGAAAGTAAAGAAGAGGTGGGGACCCAAACCCTCAACCCAGGGCGGCTGCAGTCCCACCAGAAGTGGGTGCTTCTAACCGGAGGCGCCATCCAGCACCTCACCAAAAAGAGGAGGAGCCGCCGCAGAAGAAGCTCCCGCTGCCCCCAGGGGAACGCCGCCTCCAAAGGATATTCCCATCTTCCCCAGTGGTAGGGAAGAGAAGGGATTCGAGGGGGAAGAGTATATGGAGGCGCGGTCCCGGATTGAGCGTCCGGCGCAGAGCTCAACCGGGAGGCTGAACTTCAAGGAGGGGAGATGTGATCCCGGATGAAACGCCTAGAGCGGAGTTCCGCCGGGGAGACCCTCCTTATTGATCCCAGATGAAACGGCTAGTTGGCTGAAGTTGTAAGGGGAGCGCCTCCCCTTTCCTTCGACAGGAGTCTCTCAGTCATATGCCAAGGAGGAGGTCCGCGATCCATGGCAACCTGCAGCTCCGGCTTGGCAAATTCCATCGTACCTGCACCTGTATTTATAGCCAAGCTGCGGCCCCCTGGTAGTTCCGATACGGGTGGCTCCAATAAATGCAGGCGCACTGAATCCGGAGCCGTTCCGGCTCCCGAGGCGTATCTCCCCGCGATTTCCTAAGCGTCATTCTCCTTAAATCGCATTCTTTGTGCAGGACGATCCGGGTGACGTATACCCCTAGGTCCACGTGTCTCCGCTCGCGCCCAGGCCGCATCCTCCTCGAAGAACCCGCGTATCGCGGCCGCTCAACTAACACTCCTCACCAGCAGCAACTGGCGATCTGATTTCCCAGGTAACGCATTAATTAGCGTTTAATACCCTTCTCGTGTTCCCCCCAGGCAACGCTTGGAGGAGAGGAGAAACACGGTCGCGGCTGGGCACGGAGAAACCCCGATGGGCGGCGAGCGACAATTGGCCGACCAACGAGCGGAATCTCCCGAGGCTCGGCCCTCGGATGCCTGGCTAACCCGATGATCATCCCGGGAGCAGACTAGCCGGAAGCCCCGACCGGTCGCCTCGGCTTGCGCCAGCCTTGGCCGACCAACGAGCGGAATTTCCCTGAGGCTTGACAACCCTCAGATGCCTGGCTAACCCGATGATCATCCCGGGAGCAGACTAGCCGGAAGCCCCGACCGGTCGCCTCGGCTTGCGCCAGCCTTGGCCGACCAACGAGCGGAATTTCCCTGAGGCTTGACAACCCTCAGATGCCTGGCTAACCCGATGATCATCCCGGGAGCAGACTAGCCGGAAGCCCCGACCGGTCGCCTCGGCTTGCGCCAGCCTTGGCCGACCAACGAGCGGAATTTCCCTGAGGCTTGACAACCCTCAGATGCCTGGCTAACCCGATGATCATCCCGGGAGCAGACTAGCCGGAAGCCCCGACCGGTCGCCTCGGCTTGCGCCAGCCTAGGCCGACCAACGAGTGGAATTTCCCTGAGGCTTGACAACCCTCAGATGCCTGGCTAACCCGATGATCATCCCGGGAGCAGACTAGCCGGAAGCCCCGACCGGTCGCCTCGGCTTGCGCCAGCCTAGGCCGACCAACGAGTGGAATCTCCCGAGGCTCGGCCCTCGGATGCCTGGCTAACCCGATGAACATCCCGGGAGCAGACTAGCCGGAAGCCCCGACCGGTCGCCTCGGCTTGCGCCAGCCTAGGCCGACCAACGAGTGGAATCTCCCGAGGCTCGGCCCTCAGATGCCTGGCTAACCCGATGATCATCCCGGGAGCAGACTAGCCGGAAGCCCCGACCGGTCGCCTCGGATTGCGCCAGCCTAGGCCGACCAACGAGTGGAATTTCCCTGAGGCTTGACAACCCTCAGATGCCTGGCTAACCCGATGATCATCCCGGGAGCAGACTAGCCGGAAGCCCCGACCGGTCGCCTCGGCTTGCGCCAGCCTAGGCCGACCAACGAGTGGAATCTCCCGAGGCTCGGCCCTCGGATGCCTGGCTAACCCGATGAACATCCCGGGAGCAGACTAGCCGGAAGCCCCGACCGGTCGCCTCGGCTTGCGCCAGCCTAGGCCGACCAACGAGTGGAATCTCCCGAGGCTCGGCCCTCGGATGCCTGGCTAACCCGATGATCATCCCGGGAGCAGACTAGCCGGAAGCCCCGACCGGTCGCCTCGGCTTGCGCCAGCCTAACCCTCGGATGCCTGGCTTAGCGCCGGAAGAGTTTCCTGAGGCCTAACCCTCGGATGCCTGGCCTAGCGCCGGAAGAGTTTCCTGAGGCCTAACCCTCGGATGCCTGGCTCAGCGCCGGAAGAGTTTCCTGAGGCCTAACCCTCGGATGCCTGGCTCAGCGCCGGAAGAGTTTCCTGAGGCCTAACCCTCGGATGCCTGGCTCAGCGCCGGAAGAGTTTCCTGAGGCCTAACCCTCGGATGCCTGGCTCAGCGCCGGAAGAGTTTCCTGAGGCCTAACCCTCGGATGCCTGGCTTAGCGCCGGAAGAATTTCCTGAGGCCTAACCCTCGGATGCCTGGCTTAGCGCCGGAAGAGTTTCCTGAGGCCTAACCCTCGGATGCCTGGCCCAGCGCCGGAAGAGTTTCCTGAGGCCTAACCCTCGGATGCCTGGCTCAGCGCCGGAAGAGTTTCCTGAGGCCTAACCCTCGGATGCCTGGCTTAGCGCCGGAAGAATTTCCTGAGGCCTAACCCTCGGATGCCTGGCTTAGCGCCGGAAGAGTTTCCTGAGGCCTAACCCTCGGATGCCTGGTTTAGCGCCGGAAGAGTTTCCTGAGGCCTAACCCTCGGATGCCTGGCTTAGCGCCGAAAGAGTTTCCTGAGGCCTAACCCTCGGATGCCTGGCTCAGCGCCGGAAGAATTTCCTGAGGCCTAACCCTCGGATGCCTGGCTTAGCGCCGGAAGAGTTTCCTGAGGCCTAACCCTCGGATGCCTGGCTTAGCGCCGGAAGAGTTTCCTGAGGCCTAACCCTCGGATGCCTGGCTTAGCGCCGGAAGAATTTCCTGAGGCCTAACCCTCGGATGCCGGGCCTAGCGCCGGAAGAGTTTCCTGAGGCCTAACACTCGGATGCCTGGCTTAGCGCCGGAAGAATTTCCTGAGGCCTAACCCTCGGATGCCTGGCTTAGCGCCGGAAGAGTTTCCTGAGGTTTAACCCTCGGATGCCTGGCCTAGCGCCGGAAGAACTTCGGGAATCAAAAATCAGCAAGAAGCAACCAAGAGCTAAAAAAAAAAAAAAAGAGGACGAGGGCGAGATGAAGAAATATTCAACGTGCATTAATTTTCAGGGCCGAGGCCCATACAATTGGGCAAAACGCCGACATACAAAAATAAAAAAGACAATGAAAGGTACAAGAGGTCAGCTTGGAGGAACTCCCGGGTCGGGAACGCCGGGCTCGTCCGCGGGAGGTAGGGAAGCAGCAGGAGAACCAGCAGGCGATGGCGCCGGAGAGGAGTCCAGGAGGGAGATCTCGCTCAGGTCGACTTCGGGATACTTAGCCGACACCCTTGCCAGGCCCTCCTCGAAGCCCAAGGTGAAGGCTTCGGCCCCCGCGTCCGACGCGTCACGGACGAACTCGTCCGACTGGCGATAGGTCCGCACTGCCTCCGACATATCATGGGCGAACTCGGCGGACTGGCGATAAGCCTCAACCGCCTGACGCCCGATTTCCGCCCTCTTCTCGGCCAGCTCCGCCTCAGCTCGCTCCATAATCTGAGCCTTGGCCTCCAAGACCTTCGCCACAATCCGGCCTTCGGCCTCAGAGGAGACCCTCAGCAGATCAGCCTGAGCCTCTTTATGCTTCGCCTCGGTAGCAACCCGAGCGGCCTCGGCTTCCTTCAGGCGCGAACGGAGCTCTTGGACGTCCGTGCATGACTTCTCCAGGGCCAACTCCAGTTCGCCTAGTTTGGCTTCAAAAGAGCGGATTCGGTCGCAGGCGTTGTCGGCAGACCGCTGGGCCTTCTCCCACCGCTCTCGATAGTCCGCGATCTTCCGGGACTGCTTTTCAGCCCGTTCCTCCGCCTTCTTGACCCTGCTTTCGAGGCCCGAGGCGGCTTTGAGTTGCTCCCGAGCCTCTGACAGTTGCTCCTCCAGGGCGGCGAAGCCGAGTGCCCGCTCTTCGGCCTCCCGGAGCCTCGCCTCGAGGTCCCCGGTCGTCCTGCCTGCCGCAGCCCGGCCTCCCTCTTCCATTGCTTTCAGCCGGTCCTCGGCCTTCGCCAAGAGCCCCGCCTGTTCCTTGTAGCACTCCTCCAGACGGATCATGTACTGGGCGAGCTAAGAAATAGGAAAAATAAGGGAGTCAGGCGGAGAACAACAGAGCCAATAAATGGTGAAAGACGGCCAGAAGAACACTCACCGACATGAGACAGACGCAGCTGGCGGCCCCAACGTCAGAGACATCCAACCCCCGGACCCGCCGACGGTCCTTCTCCAGCAACACTGTTTCGATGAGATTTCGGGCGCCATCGGTAGTGAAGGCAGACCCCGATTTCTCCCCGGAGCCGGATGGTGGTTCTGCAGCCTTACCCTTATCCATCGCCTGGGGAAGAGTCCGGCTGATCGCGCTCGGGGCGGGGGTCGCCCCAGGAATTGATAGGGTCCCGCTCGGCCGGGGCCTCGGCGCGTCCCTCCTCGAGTCATCAGGAGCCGACCGAGTCGAAGGCCGGGTCGTGGATCGATCACGTCCGACCCGTCCGTCTTGAGCAGGCTCAGGTGGCACCTCCGGAGTAGCGGCAACCTTACCACCGGAGGGCTGATACAGCGTCAGCTGCCGGTCGGTGCCCACGACATCTCCCTGACCGGTGGGCCCGGACTCGTCGGTCGGCATCGGAGGTATCTCCTTACGGGACTTCTTCGCCGGTGGGGCCCCGCTCGGAAGAGCTCGTTTCCTCCTCCGGACTGCTTCCAGCAGGGACGCCCTACCAACAGCCTTCGACTTCACCGACCGCATGACGTCGTCGACCTCTGCAAGAAGGACGGGATAGTCAGGGACTGAGAAACCGAAAGGAAGAAGGAACGAAAGAGAAGAAAAGAGCTAAAGAAACGATGGCGGACTTACGGTCGGTGGGGACCGAGCTCAAACCGACGTTCACCAAGGTATCCTCAGAAATAAGGCGGCCCACCGGGGGAAGCTGGCCCTCGGCGACCAACCCCTTCAAGGCGGCGACGCCCTCGGATTCCTCCCTCGACAACTTCGACAGGCCAATTGGGGACTTCACCGGCGTCCCCCAGATTGCCCTGATTTCCCAGGAGGGGTCTGCATCAACGAAAAAGAAGCGCTCCTTCCAGTGGTGAATGGAGGTAGGACCCTCCTTGACAAGGCCGCACCCTCGCCGCGCTGCGAAGCACCACCACCCTTTGTCCTGAGGGTGGCCGCTCAGGCCGTAGAGCTCCCAGAAAACGTTCAAGGTGGCGGGAATCGCATGCAAGCGACAGAGAACTTGGAAGACCGTCAGAGCACGCCACGAGTTCGGCACCAGTTGCGTCGGTGCCATTCCTAAACCCCGGAGCACCTGTAAGACTAGGTCTGAAGGGGGAAAGCGGAACCCGGCCTGGAGGATGCCCTCATTGATGGCGATCTTCCCTCGAGGAGGATGAGACATCCTCTCCTCAGGCCCTGGGAGCGTGACATTGCAGGCCTCGGGAAGGTGGTACCGAGCCACAAATCCGTCTAAGTCCTCGGCGACCAGTTTTGACTGGATGCTATCTGCTCCCACTTCGCCCATCCCTAATGGCCGATAAATCTACGGTCAGGACGGGGTCAAGAAGGAGGGAAAGGCCGGAACGACTGGGGTGCACTAGTACAAAAAGAAAAAGTATGAAGAGCTCAAAGTAGAAGAGTGGGAAACTCACTTGAAGAGGAGGAAGAACGGCTCCGAGAGCGTCAAAGGAAAAGCAAGCGAACGTTTCGGCGGCAACAATGGTAGCGCAAAGGAGAAACTCGAAAATGTCCGTAAAGAAGAAGACGGACGGGGGAGGGCCCCCGATTAAATAGGCGAAAGGGCAAGTGACACCTCGATGACGCCAGAAGACGCCTGGCCGCCGAAGGGTCGCTCGCACCCCAAAGGCGAATCGACACCATTAAGGAAGGATGTCCGCCGAAGTCCTCAGGTTGCCAGGTCAGCAGCAACCGCCATACGCCATAAAGAAGGCGGGAAGCTTGAAGCGCGCGCGCCTCTCCGAAGGATGGCGGCAATCTCGAAACATCACTCCCTTCACCTGTTCCCCTTCTGGTTCCAGGCTCGGAAGTGGGGGGCTACTGTTATGGGGGAATTGAGCCGCCATGCCCCACGTGATCGGCACGCGTATCCAGGAAAGCTACAGCTGCCCTATGATCCAGCACTCCGACCCCGAGTCGGACCTCCTCGGCTCCGCAGCCCGACCCCGGGTCGGCTGCCCTATGATCCAGCACTCCGACCCCGAGTCGGACCTCCTCGGCTCCGCAGCCCGACCCCGGGTCGGCTGCCCTATGATCCAGCACTCCGACCCCGAGTCGGACCTCCTCGGCTTCGCAGCCCGACCCCGGGTCGGCTGCCCTATGATCCAGCATTCCGACCCCGAGTCGGAGATCTTTTGATAATGACAGGCTATTCTCCAGAGGCACGCCGCGGCCTCCTGCTCCACTACTCCCTGCAACGGCTGTACCCGATGCTGCCCACGATCTCCTGTATCAACCGTACGAAGCGGAGCTCCACTACGCCCTGCCATGACCGTACCCAGCGCTGCTCCACGACGCCCCGTAACGGCCATGTCAGTGGCCATTCTATCGTGCCCCACGACGACAAACCCCCCTGAGAGACCTTCCAGCCAGGTATATATGCGGCTGGGGGGAGAAGGGGGGGGGTAAGCAATACCTCCCAGAGCACTCTCTCCCGCTTGCGATTATCATCTCTCCTCCTCCAATCTCCTCTGACTTGACCGTCGGAGGGCCATCACCACCCTGGTGGTGGTGCAAGGCTTGTTTGCAGGTTCCTTGGCGGAAGGTGGAGCGCAACCAGCACCAACCAAGACAACTCAGGCGGAACCCCGTTCACACCGTCGTGTCAATCGTTCTCGGTTTGGACCACCAGCAACAGAATCAAAATTGGATTCCTACTTGGAGTAGGATTCCTAGAGTCCTAATCGGATTAGGACTTCGGATTCAAATAGAGTCCTAATTGAATTAGGACTAAAATTATGTATGTCCTAATTTGGATTAGGGTTTCTTAAGTCACAATTAATTATTAATCTAATGAATCAATAAGACTCCTAATTGGATTAGGATTGAAGAGTTCAATTAAGTCAAAATTGATTTAAGTTCTAATTAGATTAGGACTTACCTAGATTGGATCCAAATTGGTTCACCCTTGGGCTAAGCCTAATTGGATTAGGGCTTGACCACATTAGGGCATTCCAATCCCTACCTAATATGGATTAGGGTTTACCATGAGGAAGGGGATAAGCCCCTCCCCTTTCCACGTGGAGAAGGGAGAAGAGACGGCGCCCCCTCTTAGGAAAGACATCAAGAACTCCTAAATGTTAGGAGCTCCACATGTCTATAAAAAGGGACTTGCGGGTGGCACCTAGGGCATTGATGAAGTCCTCTTCCTCCTTGCCGTACGCCTCCCTCTCCTCTCCTCTTGGTTCAGCCGCAAGCAAGAAAGATAAAAGCCAAAGGTGTTGGCGGCATCCTCTTCCTCCCTTCTTCCTTCCAACGCAGAGAAAAGAAAGAGGGCTGCGTGGGGATTCTTCTTCTTCCTCTTCTTCATCCTTCTTCTTCCTCCTCTCAAGCACAATCAAGGGTTGATTGAAAGAGAGGAAATCAGCCATCAAAAGAAGTCTTTGCAAGGGAGCTAGCACCCCGGAAAGACAAGAGAGCTTTGATCGGATCACTGCTTCGTTTGGATACCCGTAGAGGCCGGACACTTGAACGGCTTCAAGCAAACCTTCATCCTAGACCACGAACTTCAGTTTGCGGTGATCATCTACCCGCACAAGGTGAAGATCTGATCTTTCTAAAGGTTTAAAAAGTTTTAATTCTTATCTAACTACGAACTATTCATGAAACAACGTTCATGCGATGAACGTCGATCTCGCTTATGCCGATTCCGCTGCCATCTGAATTTTTTTTGAAATATCAGCGGCATGGGCGGGTTCCCAACATCCCCATAACCATTTCATTTTAAGGACCTAATAATTTTAGAAGATTTCTTAATTAGGATAGATAAGAAGATCCGGTTAGTCTAATTTCTCCCACTGACTTCACCAAATCAGATTAGACTCAAACCGGTTAAGGAGACACCTAAATCAGTCATACTAATTTTTCTTAAGGCATGGGCTAACTCGAATCATTAAGTGATCCAATCAAAATGTGATTGACCATGTCGGCCAGGTAAGTGAGATCGGTGGAAGGGATATGCCATTAACTCGACAAAGACGAATCAGTGCGAGTAGCTCCCAATTAAAAACCACCGGTCAAAACTGCCAAACTTACCTTAGACACCGACTGGTTAATCAATTTCGATTTGATTACTCAAATGACTCGGGCTACACCTCTGAGCCTAAATCAAGTTTCATCTTGGTCTAATCAAAGACATGGAATTGATCAATCTACAACTATTGTATTTAACCTAGAGTTTCCTTGACCTAATCTAGTTACTACTTAATTAGATTTGATCAATTAACTCTAATTAGACCATGTTTGATTCTAACCTTAGGTCTAACCCAATCCCAAGAACTTGATTCAAGCTAACCCATATGTCCAAAGAATTATGCAATGTCAATTAATTGAGTTACAATTATATTTCATAACACTTAATTCTTAATTAAGTTTAGACTTATGAAAGTTTTGATCATTGCATATTTTTTTTTAATTACATATTAATTACAATCTTTCAGTTCTTAAAACATATTTTCAGATCTGAGTTTTTGTAATTAATCACATGTAATCAGATTTAATTCATGTTTAAGTCATTATATTTAATGTTCATGCATCACATATACATAACAACATGAATTAATACAAACAACATACATCTTATGCATTTATTTTTTTTACTTTTATTTTCAGATCTGATTTGTTCATTAAAATCAGAGATCATATGAATCATAAACTTTATTTAGATCTAATCTAAATAATATTATAATTTCAGATTTATTTTATGTTACTAATCCTAACACAAACATGCATCATATGCATCTAAAATTTCAGATCTACTTAATCATGCATAATCAGCAATTAAATCAATCATAAAAAGCACTTTAGATCTAATCTAAATATGTTAATGATTTCAGATTTAATTGCAAGAATTAAAATATAAAAGTTTAAACATAAACCTGGCTCTGATACCACTGAAAGTGAATCCTAGGTTCTTCGGTGTTAAGCATGCTGATTTTTTTTTTTAAAAAACCATGGCTGAACCTGATCGGGTTGCCTACGTACCCCTTCATAAGGGGGATCAAGCCATACGTAGTTCTTTTTAAGTTTTAAAACGTAGCAGAAAAACCGAATCAAACAATTTAATTCATGCATGCTTACAAGATCAAATCTAGAAATCAGCACCTTAAGAACACATAGGATTATGCCGGAATCATTTAAACAATTATGCTAAAACTTTCATGTATGATTAACTAACAGATCTGAAACTTAAGAACTCTATTTCAATTAATCTCCGAATATCCATTGAATGGATTCTGGAGATATCTCCGTGAGGAGCCCCAAAAGAGGATAAAATCTCGGGAAATCAGACCTAGATCTTGACACCATAATAAAAAATTAATGTAAGATTAATACCTTTTATGATGGATGAAACTTGTGGATCTGATCCTCAACTTCGCAGCCACGCACACGAATGGCCTCTACGAGAAGTCCACGCGAAGTTCCTGAAGAGATCCAATCCTGCGGAAGTGCTAGCTTGCGCAGAATTTCTTGAGGCTGAAATTTGATCTTCCAAACGCTATCAACTTTTGATCCGCCTTCTTGGAAGAACTTGGAGGAAAGGTTTAAAGGGATTGAAGAGGACTTAGATCTGATCTAAAGACTCTTATCAGGGACCCCTAACACTAATGGCGCGATGGACTTAGAGGAGGAAGAAGTCAGCTAGATTGAATGCAGAATTTTTCCATGCATGAACTAGGGTTCCTCTCTTTTCTTTTCCCTTTTTTTTTTCTTTTTCTCTCTTTTTTCCTTGAATTCGACCACCAGCTGATGGAGGTCCTTTTAATGTTGCTCTCCCACCTAACTTCATGCCAGCCATCCCATATTTGTGGAGGATTTTGTGGGGTTTTGAATTTTGAATTCAAAATTCAAGTTCATGTGCCATTACATGATGAAGCTTGATCTAATCTAAATCATTCATCATGTTGCCACTTCCCTCTTTCAATTTCGAAATTCCCATGCCCCCAATCAGATTAGAGGGTCACATGGTGATTTTGTGGTGATTAAATTTGAAATTTAACCTTAATTAGAAGTGAGATAAAGATAAGTATGACATATGTCATGAAGAGAGAGAATTTGATCTTATCCAATTCTTTTCATGAATTTATCTCTCTATTTCGACCCATCTAATGATGAAAGAGGTCCCTGATGTTGCCAAGTGTCCCATGGCACCATTAAATAAATTAAATTAATTATTAATCATATTAAAAATCAATTTATGGTGCCTTGCATGGATATGTGACAAGTGGATTTCAAGATCCGAACAGTTTCAGATCAAACCCATTTAATTTAATTAAATCCTAACAATTAGAATGATCCAATTACCATGGGTTGAACCTAATCCAATTAGGTCAATCCCTAATTAAGCACAAATTTAATCTAATTTAATTTGGTCAACCTAAGTTCTCTTGATTCAGACCTAATCCAATCAGGTCAAAATCCCTGATTGAGCCCAGAATTGAATCTAATTCAATTTGGCTCATCCTTAGTCTAATTACTCAATCCAATTGAGTTCATTAGCAATCTAATTACTAATTAATCCTTCGATAATTACTTTAATTATTTTATAAGATAATTTGCCAATCGAATTGACTTAATTACCCCTGAATGATTCTTAATCATTCATCAGCTTTCTTGATCAATCAGGAATCTTCTATGCGTGTGACCTCATAGGTTCGAACCTAAGCCGGTAGTATAGGAACAACTTCCTACACTAATCGATGTGACCATCTAGCAATGGTACCCGACATCCGAATAGGCTGAATATATGCGAAGCAAATATTCTGGAACCCTGAACTATGGTTACTGTATAATTCAATCCCTTTGACTCTTAATACCAGGATGACTTAGAGCTCACTGTCAACCCTATAATTAGTACATCCATTATGTGATTAACTTTAGATATCCCGTGACTCCTCACTGGGATTACCCTGGCCAAGGTTTTGCTAAATTAATCGCAAGACATTATTTCTGTTTCCAGGAGGGGTCAATTCCATCTTGACTCACAACTGACTACGCAAGTACTTGACTGCACCCAGTGACCTTCCGTCACTGAATTAGAAATTCAGGTAGTCTGGTACCAAAGTACAGTGAGTTGCTTGCTAGTCACAGGTTGCGGTCTCAGGTCAGAGGGCCAAACTTATACCCATATCCACTCGGAACATCTCTCGACAGTAGAGCGTTCTGGAATTGGTCACGTTCAGTGAAATGTACTCCTACACTTCACCTGTATGGCATACCAGTGTCTCCACACTCCTTGATTAAGAGGACAACCAACATATATGTCACACAACGACCTAATCTCGATAATGTTGTCGTTCTAGTAACAACATATTATTTGGTCGCGAACAAGTTTAAGGACTCAAAGATAAATCCTCCTTTATCATAACATAAGTCCTAAGAACTTCATCATATAAGAGTTCATTTGAAGATGAAATGATGAATAATGCCAAATAATACTTTATTAATTTATCAATTTGTTTACAAAATTCAATCATCAATATGCTGATGATTGACATTTAGGATACAATTTCCAACAAAACAGACTACCAGTTCATGCTTTATGTAGCAGAATAGAAACTATTCTCAACTCATCTTCATATGCCCAAAGAATAGGCTCTGAAGATTACTCTATGAAGAGCTCCAACAGAGGATAATCACCCCCATGGATTGGAACCTGACACAGGTATCAAAGTTAAGGTGAAGAACCATCATACCTTCGAGTGCCTTAGCACTGCCAAGCCAGACGCCTTCTTAGCCTTTCATTAGGCTAAAAGCCCTATTCCTCCGGCCTAACGGGATACGGTAGCCTCCTTCCTAACCAAGAACGTTACTTGGCTCTGATACCAGCTTGAGGGGGTGAGACCCTCGGATGCGGAAGCGGAGGAAGAAGGAAGGAAGAGATCAAGAACCCAAACTCAGAGATATGAAGCAAAGAGATTTTCTTATTACTTCAAGGGGCTAAGTAAGGTTTCTCCTACCCAATGCGAGTAGTCGATAGCCTTATATAGATCGCGGGTTACAATGGATTTCAATTCATTTTGGAGTCCGGGGTCATACTGTTTCCTTACATGGACGACAGACAAATGAATAAAGAATGACACGACATAAAGAAAAGGAAAAGAAAGACCGAAAGGACTCAAAGCTATAAAAAGCAGTGAAACAGTTCTGCTTTTATAAAAGGTGCTTTACTACACAGTGTCCTTGGTCTGCCGAAAGTAGATTCCTTCGTGCGTCCTTTTCTTGTCCTCTGCTGGTGGAGATTCCATCCGTTAGAGTGACGTGACATTGGTCGGTGTTGCTTTCTGCCAAAAGTGAATCCTTCGTTGCCAAGAAAGCATCTTTCCTCGATCGGAGGGATTCCTTCCGCCTGAAGGAAAGCAATGATATGACTGAAAGTGGCTTTTGTCAGGACCACTTTGGTGCTGGCTTCACGAGCTGGCACTGTTGATTAGATTTGTATCAGCTTTGTTTAGAGCATCTTCTCTGAGCTTGTCCTTGTGTTGGTGAGAAGTGATTTCTTCCACTGCAAGCATTGCTGATGAAGACACAAAGCTTGGTTCTTTTGCCGAAAATAGATTCTTTTTACTTCAAAGCAATATGCTTTAATATAGCGCTTATTAGCGTCTTTTACCCAGATTTGGTTATTACCAATCTGTTTATTAGCGTCTTTTACCCAGATTTACTTAATCAAAGTCAAGGTGAAGAACCATCATACCTTCGAGTGCCTTAGCACTGCCAAGCCAGATGCTTTCTTAGCCTTTCGTTAGGCTAAGCTCTGTTCCTCCGGCCTACCGGGATACGGTAGCGTCCTTCCTAACCAAGAACATTACTTGATCTGTGGAGAAAAGAGTTAGAAACACTCCTGAATAGAGGGATGATTAGGGAATCCCAATCCCCATGGAGTTGTTTAGCTTACTATGTTAATAAAAACATAGGAAAAGATAGAGGTGAACCAAATTTGGTTATAAATTATAAACCTCTAAACAAGGTCTTGAAATGGAGAAAGGATTCTCCCCCTCCTCCTTCTTCTTTTTCTTCATCTTCTCCTCCTTTTTCTTCTTCTTCTTCTCCTCTTCCTCCACCTCCTCCTCCTCCTCCTTCACCTCCCCCTTCTTCCTCTTATTCTTCTTCTCCTTCTCCTTCTTTGTCTTCTTCTTCTTCACCTTCTACTCCTTCTCCTTCTACTTTTTCCTCTCATTTTTCTCCTTCTTCTTCTTCTTCTTCTCCTTCTTCTTCTTCCGCTTCTCTTTCTCCTTCTTCTCCTTCTTCTTCTCCATCTCCTTCTCCTACTTCTTCTTCTTCTCCTCCTTCCCCTTCTCCTTCTCCTCCTTCTTCTCCTTTCGCTATTCCTCTGCCTCCTCCTCCTCCTTCTCCTTCTTCTTCTCCTCCTCCTTCTCCTTCTTCTTCTTCTAGTACTTCTCCTGCTCCTTCTTCTACTCCTCCTTCTCCTTCTTCTTCTTCTACTACTTCTTCTCCAGCTTCTTCTTCTTCTTATTCTTCTACTTCATCTTCTTCTACTACTTCCTCTTCTTCTTCTTCTTCCTCTTCTTCACCTTCTTCTTCTCCTTCTCTACCATCTTTTCCTTCTTCTCCTTCTTCTTCTCCATCTCCTTCTTCTTCTTCGTCTTCTTCTTCTTCTTCTCCATCTTCTTCTCCTTCTTCTTCTTCATCTCCTTCTTTCACTTCTTCTTCTTCTTCTTCTTCTTCTTCTTCTTCTCCTCCTCTGTCTTCTTCTTCTTCTTCTCTTTCTTCTTCTTCTTCTTTTTCCTCCTCCTCTCCTTCTTGATCTTCTTTTTCTTCTTCTACTCCTTCTTCTTCTTCTCGTTGTTCTTCTTCTTCTTCATCTTCTCCTTGTACATCTTCTATGTCCGGAGGAACCTTAGATAGCCCCTTGAAGTAATAAAAAAATCTCTTTTGCTTCCGTCTCGGTCCCTTGCTTCTTCTCCTTCCTTTCCTCCGCTTCCGCTCCGAGGGACTCGCGACCCCTCAAGTTGGTATCAGATGTTAGATGTATGCCCTAGAAGCCAATTTTGGCTGACACATTATTAATTCTAGGGACATAATTTTATACTTGACTATTTATTATTGAATAAATAAAGGCATCTTTCTATTCATATTATTTATGTGTCTATGAATCGTCCAAGAATTAATAAGATGATGATGCGTATTCTTAAGAGTTAAGAATTTGAGCCATGCATCATTGGTGATTAATTTCTGAATGCTTCTGATTAATGGATCATCACAAGGATGGTGATCGATCCGATCAGTGCACACATTGCTTTCCTTATGGATGGACGAGACTCGAGTCCACAGTGTGGCGACACTGAAGTAATAATGCAGGTGCTTGTTAGAGAACAAGGGAACTGAGCGTGACCAACACAAGAAGTCACTTGGATGTCTATCCACTCGTCAGTGACTTGCTTGATGTTGCAGTAGTGTGACTAGTCCTTTGACCTGCGATGCTTCGGCTACTCACAGTGAGGTTATTGTGGTTTGACTGCACAAATACATGGTCTCTAACCATATGGGTCCATGCAGTGTAGATTGGCCGTAGTAGGTTCACTATAGGAGTAGGGTATGCACCTATAAGGAATCTATCGATCTTGATAGATAAGGAGAGATCCTATGTGATTTATAAGACTGAGTTCGTAAGAACTCGGCCGAGGTAGATTGCACAGTGGAGAAAGAGTTCTCCGATCTCGAACTTAAGTCGAATAAATCTTGACGTATGACAGACGAAGGGGTTTGACGAGTTATCCATGACCTCCGTCTTGTAGGGATCCACGATAGAAGGACTGTATCACATGATAACTGCACCTAGAGGTTCATCATTCTATTCTACTGGGTAGCCACTACATGCTGCTAGGTGTCACTGGTGGATGGTGGGACTCACAGGGATTATCTCGATGATCGATTAACCCTAATGAGTAGAGTTGGAATCGTTCCGACCCATTGAAAGGAGTTTTCAATGATATTGTGATAGAGATCACAATATATCTCACTACGAGTCAGAGTAGAACCTATGGGGTCACACACACTAGAGGCATTGACCGATCCGATGGTTGAATCGTGATTAGGAATCACAAGTAATCAATTCGATTGATAATAAGTTAAAGAAGGAACAAAGGGAATTGATTAATTGGACTTAAAACAAGAGTCCTACTTGGAGTAGGATTCGTAGAGTCCTAATTGGATTAGGACTAGGAATCCTACTTGGACTGGGATTCCTACTTGGATTGGAAATCCTATTTGGAGTAGGACTAGGATTCCTACTTAGAGTAGGATTCCTATAATCCTAATTAGATTAGGAGAATTAAATTTGGATTCCTACTTGGAGTAGGATTCCTAGAGTCCTAATCGGATTATGACTTCGAATTCAAATTAGAGTCCTAATTGGATTAGGACTAGAATTAAACAAGTCCTAATTGGATTAGGATTTCTTAAGTCCCAATTAATTATTAATCCAATGAATCAAGATGACTCCTAATTAGATTAGGATTGAAGAGTTCAATTGAGTCATGGTTCATTCAAGTTCTAATTGGATTAGGACTAGCATATATTGAACCCAATTGATTCATGATTTGGACAAAACCAAATAGGAGCCCTAGATGCCTTTAAAAGGCTTTGAAAGGAGGTGCCCTAATGATAAGTGAAGCCCTCCTCCTCTCCAACTCGTGGCCACCCTTCTCCCCTCTTGATTTCAGCCGCCATCAGCAAAAAGGTGAGAAGAAGAAAGCTTGGCGGCAGCCTCCTCCCTCCTCCTTTGCTTCATCCAATGCAGGGGAAAGAAAAGGGCTGCAAGGTGCTTTGATTCTTCTTCAAGATCCCTCCTTCTTCTTTCTCCTCCCAAGCACAATCAAGAGTTGATTGAAAGGGAGGTGATCAGCCATTAAAGTTATCTTTGCAAGGGAGCTAGCAACCCGGGGAAATAGAAATCTTGGATCGGTTTTCTGCTTCATGTGGATACCCGTAGAGGCCGGGCACTTGAACGGCTTCAAGCGAACCTTCATCTAAAACCACGATCATCAGTTTGCGGTGATCGAATAACGATCATCGGTAAAGGTAATGAAGTATGAATAACGTCCCCTGGCTAGCACATCGAATGGGCCACATACATCTGTATGTACTAGGGTAAGTATTTCAGTGGTCCTCTCCCCATGTCCTATAAAGGGCAATTTAGCCATTTTTCCTTGAAGACAGGACTCGCAAACTGGATATGACTCGGAAGTCAATGAGCCGAGAAGCCCATCTTTATCCATTTTGTTCATCCTATTGATAGTCAACTTTAAAGACCACGCAATAGCACGTATCTAGTAGGATAGTGATTACGGGTATCGATCCACAGAGATTAGGGTATAGTTGTTTTTCTTAAAAATAAAAATATTTAAAAGGATGAATTTGTGAAGAAAATTAAATTAAGGAATTTAATAAAAGAAAATGCAATTAAAAGGATATCAGTTGGAGAACCTAGGACAAGGAATTCACCACTAACATCAGAACAAGGGTTATTTATATTTTATTTCGTTCTTGGATTAACATGCAAATTGGCTACAAGCCTAATAAGCATTTAAATAAAAATTTACAAAAGTAATTTGGGCATAATCCATCTTCAGTAGGCATGAAATGTCTACCCTAATCTAAGGTGGCAGCACATCGCATCTTCCCTAAGCATGGACTATCTTATATTTACTTAGTGATCATGAAGAACAGTTGTACGAACATCATACTTAAAATCACAGAAATTAAATATGATTCAAAAGAAGATTCCCATTAAAAACAATAAGTTCATACAACCCCAAGAATATAAAATCAAATATAAAATCCGTGTCCCTTTGTTAGGGCTGCATCCAGCCCTAGAGAGGAGATCAGCCCTGCATATAGTTGTGGACGATAGCAGCAGCACGAAGAGCTTCCATCTTCTTCCTCCCTTCCTTTCCTGATTCCTTCCTCCCTTCCTCCTCTGCTTATTTTTTATTTCTCTGGTATTCCCTCCTGAGAAGAGATCGGTGGGAGAAGAAGGAAGAAAGGGAGCAGTCCCCTCCCCTGGTGGGGAAGAGGAGGAATAACCTTCTCGGTTCACGCCCGGGCCTTTTATAGGCCGCAACTCCTCTCTCTCTCTTCTCCTGTTTCTTCACGGATAAGGATGGAAGCGGATGGATGGGGCTGATCGGGATGCTGGGAATTCGGACTCTGTTCGGTAGATGCACTTCTTCAACGTGGAGGCGACGTGGACGATGCTCACGGCTAGGGGACTCGGAAGATGCAGAGACTTGCGGTTGGCTGAGGGTTATCCGGACTGCTATGATGCGTGGGAGGAATCCGTCGTGTGTGGAAGCTGGATGATGGAACGACGTCATGGATGAAACAGTTGGTAGCGAGCTGGGCGATGGGAAGATGAACACGAAATGAGATGAGCGGAGGAAAAAGCGACTGGGTGGTTGTTCGGTTTGGATTTGTGAGAGGAAATCTCAGATACAAGTTGATCTGGAACGAGAGGAAGTTCGGGAAGCTTGGGACGTTGGGAGTAATCCAGAACAGGGGAAAATGAGTTGGGAGATGGCTAATGGTTGATCTGTAAGATAGGATGAACTCGGTTGGGAAAATCCAGAAGGAGATTGTTTGGGAGGAAATGGATGTGAGAGAGGATGATGACGCTGGGTTCGTGGGTAAGGATCACAACTGGAATGAGCAGCAAGATCTAGGAAGAAAGTTGATGAGGTTGGTGTTTACAGCTGAGAGTGGATATTGCTCATGTTCCGAAACAGGGGAGGATACGGTTGACGTGGGAATGGCTGGGAGATGAAGCTCGGTCGCAAATGATTCGGGAGGATGAGGAGAACAGGATGAAGTTCGAAGCTGTTAATCCATGAAACTCGGGATGTAGCTATTCGAGATGCCATCAGCTCGGGAAGTAGATTTGAAGTTGATCCAGTTAGATGAAGGATTGATCGGTTTGAAAGTTTGATTTCTTTTGTCTAGGAACAGGGGATGATGTTCTCGGGTGAAGGAAGATGCCCGAGGATACGTGATGGGAAGATAAGGATGAACTGAGATAGAAGGAGGGCTGAGATCCATGTTTGGGAGTTTGAGGATTCTGCCGATGGCTAAATGCGGCTGGGAGAAACTATGGGAAGGCGTTGGTCGAACGGCTGGAAGTGTGAACAGAGGAATTTGTTCGTGGACGTGGGGATCTCGGCTGAGAGATGGAATACAATCCATGAACCGAGAGGATCTCGGCTGGGATTAATCCCAAAACAGAGGAATCCGAAAGACTTATCTTGACTGGGATCTAGCTGAGGATGCTTCGAATGGGAGGATTTGGCTCACGGGAAGCTTGGAAATCTAGTTGGGATAAAGATTGGTCGGTTTGGGAGGAAGGGATTTGAAGCTTATCTGGAAGTTGAAGATGATCTTGCGGACGATGGAGAATGGGAAGTCGGCTGAAAGGAAATGAGCTTGGGATGGGTTCTCTTTGGATTCGGCTAGATGAATGTCATGGAAGAGGATGGAAATTTGATATGGGGTGATATAAACGGGAAGAAGAGATTTCCTTTGGCTGGGGAGGAAGTGTGGCCATCCGGCTGAGTCACTTGATTCGGCTGGGAAGGATAAGGATGAATAAGGGACGTGGGAGAAGGAAGATGTTGAGAGGATCTTAATTTGCGGGGTGCATGCAATTTGGGTTCAGAAATTATCCCAAATGAGTTCGACTCGATCTGCAAACATTAGACTCGACCAATAAAATAAAGAAAATCAATCAAACTTGAATAATTTATTTAAAATGAAATGCTGAAGAAAAACACATATTTTTTTTTGGTTAAATTTATAAAATATGTGAATTAAAATAATGATAAGTGCTATGAATAAGATATTAATTTATGCACTATTTAGCACTTATAACACCCCCCAATCTACTTTTTGCTAGTCCTCGAGCAAAATAAAAAAAAACTAACTCACTTTCGCAGGAATCGCGATTGCATTTACCGTATGCAACAAGGCTTTAAACCCCTAGGTGGCCCTAGTGGACGAGTTTTGTCTCGTGAGGGTTTCCGGCTCAGATACCCACAAACTGTAGTCGAAAGAATTTATTTTATTAATTTATAAAATCTAATTTCAAATGCATAAGTGCCAAGAATTTCAAAAGCACACAAAGTTTTAATTACTAAGTCAGCCCGAATCCCAAATCAGTATGCAACTTAAGTTGAGGTTATTAAGCTTCCGTTAGAGAGTTGTAAGACTTCTTTATACTTGGGTGCTCGGTGATATCTGGACCATACACAAGCTAAGGCTTTAGATCCCCAAAATACTGCTAAAGCTAGTAGTTTCCAAGAATTGGTCAGATAAGACCTAATCACTGATTCAAAATCATCCTACCTTGCAGGATTTCGAGAGTTATGGATATTTACTTTAATACCTCATGGGCTTTATCTGTAATATTCCAGTTTACTCGAATTTTTACAACGACGGCTTTCACACTATCGTTTTTTCAAGGTCAATATTATTTTCTCTTTTTGCTTTTCTTTTTTTTTCTTCTTTTTTTTATTTTGTATTTATAAATAAATTATGCACTTTTACTCTTGTAATGCTTCCTCCGTGTAGCGAGCATTCAGTCAACAACTCCCATGCCAGATGGCATAAGGTGTTGGGCATCAAGACTCCCCTACGGACCTATGCTCGGGTTCATCATCACAAGCCCGCTGACCTTTAACAATAGGTAGCCCTTTTCGATGTACCGGACTAAATTCACTTCTCTTTTTTTTTTTAATAGCGAATTAGATAGGTATGATTCATCAGGACTCAAAGTTGCTACCAGACTTAACAATATCATGTTAAACCTAACCCTTTGAAGTGCAGGCCATACGTGTTGTGAAATTTCAAAGTAAAAATTATCTTACAACTCGCTAAAAGAATTTTTAATGAAAAGAACTCAAATTGACTTATTCCTGACTAATCATTGGGCTTTTTAGATTTTATATACTTTGTGTGATTATCATTTCAGCACTAAGGCATAGAAATTAGGGTTTTTTTTTTTGAAATTCACTTAAAAATGTGAAAATGCGAAAAATTCCTTCAAAAATTTGAATCTTATACCCCCCAACCTAGATCAGACATTGTCCTCAATATTTTTTTTTTTGAATATTATATTATTATTTTTATTATTTTATATATTTTTTTATTTGGGATAAAAATATGATGCATATGGAGGATAGAAGCATTGTACCTTAGTTGCATTAGTAATATGAGGACTCCTGAAAAAAAATGCGACAAGAAATATGCAAAAATAATCTATGAGAATTGGGTTGCCTCCCAACAAGCGCTAAGTTTAACGTCTTCAGCCAGACGCATCAGGTGCAGTTAAGCATGTATTAAAAGAAAAACACATCAATTCCTTATGTTTGCCCTAAAATCACTAGATAGCTCCTAACTGGTTTGAAGAGGGCATCTAAACCTCCAATCCGGTCTAATGAACTGAGTTGACCAGGTAAGCTCCTAGATAAGTGGGGGGGTCACGATGCGTTGCAAAGGTCCCACTTAAAAACCACTTGCCTCGAACAGATGAACTGTCTCCCTTGGGACAAAGCTTGCCTAGACATCAACTGAGCCACAGAGCAAAATTGGTGCAACTTTCGGTGATCTTCGTCCTATTGAGCTCGAATGTCCCTAGGGGCCAACGTCTAATTGATTTTAATTAATGTGATAGCTATGTGAGAATTGATTCACCTAATTTGGGCAAGAATCTGGTGATGAAATCCAGTTCTTATCTTGTTGGGGTGATTGCCCTTACTATGTGCAGATTAATTGGTGTATGTGTATCAAGCATGCATTCACACTTTTGCTGAATTTAAAATCAAACAATCGCCACAAAAGGGAATTTAAATAAGAAAGGTTTAGAGGTTACCAAAGAGAATTTCCCCAGCAATTTTGAAAAAAAATTTACTCAAACCTCGACAGCATTCCTTTTCCAGCAGTTCCCTTTTTGATCGTCCCAGATTTTCTTTTCGATTCCTGATCAAGAAAAATCAAGAGAAAAATCAAAAATTAGTAAAAGAAAAAAGAGATAAGAAAAGTAACAAAAATAGAAAATATTTTTATTTTATTTTAAATATATATATATTTTTTGAAAGTTTTTTTTTTTTATGAAAAGGAAAACAACTATGCTAGCAATCCCCGGCAACGGCGCCAAAAATTGATAGTCAACTTTAAAGACCACGCAATAGCACGTATCTAGTAGGATAGTGATTACGGGTATCGATCCACAGAGATTGGGGTATAGTTGTTTTTCTTAAAAATAAAAATATTTAAAAGGATGAATTTGTGAAGAAAATTAAATTAAGGAATTTAATAAAAGAAAATGCAATTAAAAGGATATCAGTTGGAGAACCTAGGACAAGAAATTCACCACTAACATCAGAACAAGGGTTATTTATATTTTATTTCGTTCTTGGATTAACATGCAAATTGGCTACAAGCCTAATAAGCATTTAAATAAAAATTCACAAAAGTAATTTGGGCATAATCCATCTTCAGTAGGCATGAAATGTCTACCCTAATCTAAGGTGGCAGCACATCGCATCTTCCCTAAGCATGGACTATCTTATATTTACTTAGTGATCATGAAGAACAGTTGTACGAACATCATACTTAAAATCACAGAAATTAAATATGATTCAAAAGAAGATTTCCATTAAAAACAATAAGTTCATACAACCCCAAGAATATAAAATCAAATATAAAACCCGTGTCCCTTTGTTAGGGCTGCATCCAGCCCTAGAGAGGAGATCAGCCCTGCATATAGTTGTGGACGATAGCAGCAGCACGAAGAGCTTCCATCTTCTTCCTCCCTTCCTTTCCTGATTCCTTCCTCCCTTCCTCCTCTGCTTATTTTTTATTTCTCTGGTATTCCCTCCTGAGAAGAGATCGGTGGGAGAAGAAGAAAGAAAGGGAGCAGTCCCCTCCCCTGGTGGGGAAGAGGAGGAATAACCTTCTCGGTTCACGCCCGGGCCTTTTATAGGCTGCAACTCCTCTCTCTCTCTTCTCCTGTTTCTTCACGGATAAGGATGGAAGCGGATGGATGGGGCTGATCGGGATGCTGGGAATTCAGACTCTGTTCGGTAGACGCACTTCTTCAACGTGGAGGCGACGTGGACGATGCTCACGGCTAGGGGACTCGGAAGATGCGGAGACTTGCGGTTGGCTGAGGGTTATCCGGACTGCTGTGATGCGTGGGAGGAATCCGTCGCGTGTGGAAGCTGGATGATGGAACGACGTCATGGATGAAACAGTTGGGAGCGAGCTGGGCGATGGGAAGATGAACACGAAATGAGATGAGCGGAGGAAAAAGCGACTGGGTGGTTGTTCGGTTTGGATTTGTGAGAGGAAATCTCAGATACAAGTTGATCTGGAACGAGAGGAAGTTCGGGAAGCTTGGGACGTTGGGAGTAATCCAGAACAGGGGAAAATGAGTTGGGAGATGGCTAATGGTTGATCTGTAAGATAGGATGAACTCGGTTGGGAAAATCCAGAAGGAGATTGTTTGGGAGGAAATGGATGTGAGAGAGGATGATGACGCTGGGTTCGTGGATAAGGATCACAACTGGAATGAGCAGCAAGATCTAGGAAGAAAGTTGATGAGGTTGGTGTTTACAGCTGAGAGTGGATATTGCTCATGTTCCGAAACAGGGGAGGATGCGGTTGACGTGGGAATGGCTGGGAGATGAAGCGCGGTCGCAAATGATTCGGGAGGATGAGGAGAACAGGATGAAGTTCGAAGCTGTTAATCCATGAAACTCGGGATGTAGCTATTCGAGATGCCATCAGCTCGGGAAGTAGATTTGAAGTTGATCCAGTTAGATGAAGGATTGATCGGTTTGAAAGTTTGATTTCTTTTGTCTAGGAGCAGGGGATGATGTTCTCGGGTGAAGGAAGATGCCGGAGGATACGTGATGGGAAGATAAGGATGAACTGAGATAGAAGGAGGGCTGAGATCCATGTTTGGAAGTTTGAGGATTCTGCCGATGGCTAAATGCAGCTGGGAGAAACTATGGGAAGGCGTTGGTCGAACGGCTGGAAGTGTGAACAGAGGAGTTTGTTCGTGGACGTGGGGATCTCGGCTGAGAGATGGAATACAATCCATGAACCGAGAGGATCTCGGCTGGGATTAATCCCAAAACAGAGGAATCCGGAAGACTTATCTTGACTGGGATCTAGCTGAGGATGCTTTGAATGGGAGGATTTGGCTCACGGGAAGCTTGGAAATCTAGTTGGGATAAAGATTGGTCGGTTTGGGAGGAAGGGATTTGAAGCTTATCTGGAAGTTGAAGATGATCTTGCGGACGATGGAGAATGGGAAGTCGGCTGAAAGGAAATGAGCTTGGGATGGGTTCTCTTTGGATTCGGCTAGATGAATGTCATGGAAGAGGATGGAAATTTGATATGGGGTGATATAAACGGGAAGAAGAGATTTCCTTTGGCTGGGGAGGAAGTGTGGCCATCCGGCTGAGTCACTTGATTCGGCTGGGAAGGATAAGGATGAATAAGGGACGTGGGAGAAGGAAGATGTTGAGAGGATCTTAATTTGCGGGGTGCATGCGATTTGGGTTCAGAAATTATCCCAAATGAGTTCGACTCGATCTGCAAACATTAGACTCGACCAATAAAATAAAGAAAATCAATCAAACTTGAATAATTTATTTAAAATGAAATGCTGAAGAAAAACACATTTTTTTTTTGGTTAAATTTATAAAATATGTGAATTAAAATAATGATAAGTGTTATGAATAAGATATTAATTTATGCACTATTTAGCACATATCACCTATCTTCTCCAATATGGCCAAGTCTGAGGTGCCACAAATATCTTTGGTTTATCTCATCTCTGGATCTCTTGGACCCTTTGGCACTCACTTCTTGCTCGGTAACATTCACAGATACATCCATATGTAAATGATAGAGACTGTCAATCATAAAACCACGTGCGACTATTTTATTTCTTAAATAAATAGAACAGCAGTCTTTGTCAAATGTAAAAATATGTCCTTCCTGTGCTAGACATGAAACAGAAATCAAATTTCTGCTAGCAACAGGTACATAATAACAGTCTCTAAGTAATAAACTAAAACCAGACGGTAGTCGCAGATGGTAGGTGCCCACAGCTACAGCAGCAACTTTTGCCCCGTTGCCAACCCTAAGGGTTACCGCACCTTCCGCCAGCCTTCTACTTTCCTTTAGACCCTGCATGGTAGTGCATAGATGAGCACTAGAACCAGAATCTATAACCCAACTAGAAGTAGAAGAAACCGTTAGATTAGTTTCAATTATGAGCAAGTCTATACCTTCTGAAGGTGTGTCACCTTTCTTGTTCTTCAGGCTCTCGAGGTATGAAGGACAGTTTCTCTTCCAGTGGCCGTCGACATTGCAGTGGAAACATTTTCCTTTGTCATTAGCCTTTTTCTTTTGAACTTCCTTCTTCGGCTTTTTGTCTTTCTTCTGCTTCTTAGCAGGCTTCTTTTTCTTCCAAGTAGACTTTCTCTTGGAACCAGAAGTCAACTCAGCAGCAAGGACATTGCCTCTTGAACTTTTCAAGGCTCCCTCAGCAGTTACCAACATGTTGATCAGTTCAGTCTTAGTGCATTCAATCTTATTCATGTGGTAGTTTACTATAAACTGACCAAATGAATCAGGAAGTGACTGTAGGATCAAATCCACTTGTAATTCCTTGTGCATGTTCATCCCGAGCTTCTCAAGCTCCTCAAGGTCTTTGATCATGGTCAGACCGTGATCATGGACAGACTGCCCTTCGCGCATCTTTGTCTTGAAGAGCCTCTTGGATACTTCAAAACGAGCTGTGCGACTCTGCTCACCATACAACTCTTGCAGGTGTGCTAGTATGTCCCTAGCAGTCTTGAGATTCTCATGCTGGCATTGGAGTTCATTAGACATGGATGCCATCATATAGCACTTGACTCTAATGTCATCATCCAGCCATTTTTGATGAATCTGTCGCTGAACATCAGTAGGACGTGCTGGTAGTGTGGGGATATCTGAATCGAGTATGTAGCCTATTTTCTCACAGTCCAAAACAATTTTGAGGTTTCTAAGCCAGTCTTTGTAATTGGTTCCGGTCAATCGGTTGGTCTCAAGAATACGGGTCAAAGGGTTTGAAGCTGACATTGTATCTGCAGAGAGTAAAGATTCTAATTAGACTTTTGTACTTGATCCTAATCTGTTCTAAGGTTTTTTAGAACAAATGTAGCTCCCACTATTTTCTCGAATCCCTCACACTCCTCTGGTAGGGAAACGAAAATTTCACACGACTAGGGTTTCTAGTAGGTACTGCGGTCCCACCAATTTACATGCCACCTCACCTAACAGTTATTGGTGACACATAGATTGATGAATGTACAACTCTTGTACAATGCTTCTCAAGCATGTTGCAGTGTAACTTGGTCTCTAAGCCATGAAGACCTCACCTAACAGTTATTGGTCCCATTTCTTAGTTAAGTCAGACCCACCATATAACCGTAGGAATAAAGTCGTCATTGGGTCCTCACCTAACAGTTATTGGTGCCCAACCCCACCTTTACCCTACAACATCTCATGTCTATAGAGAGGTCCAGCCCCCCGATGCAACTTGACCACTGTGTCCAGCCGAGACAAATCAACATCAGAAAAGGCTTAGCAGCTCTACTACAGTGGAAGACCTATTGACTTAATATTGGTTAATCAGGTCTTAGTATTTGCAACTTGAGCCCTTCATAAGAGGTAATCGAACAATTGGCCAGGTAAGCAGGTGGGAGGCTCCCCTTACTCAGAGAGTAAGGTCCTAATTAAGTAACCACCTTTCATGCTTTCCTAGACACCAATTAGATCAATTAATCTAATATGACTTGCTCATGTTGGTTCACTCTCGACTTGATTGAGGAGGTTTTTGATTTAGGTCTCAATTGGGTTTGCTACATCACATGTAAACCTATCTACCCGACTCTCATTCACATCACATGCAAACGGCGCATTGCAGGCATTTATAATCGCAGCAATAATTAAAGCTAAACTTTAAATCGGTGATGATCATGGATTCTAGTTAGGTCGTATTACAAGCACATGCACGTCAATCGATCAACTGGTCTTCAACTTTTGAATAGGTTCCAAGCCTCCTTGACTCGGTCCTTGACCAACTCTTGATCCAATCGCCATCAACCGCTTAGACCCCTGATCATCTCATGCATCATCTTCGACTTGATCGTTGACGTACATCACATCACAGAAATACAACCAGATGTAAAATAAAAATAAAAATAAATTACATCTCCTTTTAGGAGGCATGCAGGCCTCTCAAAACATCAAATAAGATGCATGCAAGCATCTGAAAAATTACATGACATCGCAGATCACATCGCAGGTCATTACATTTGATACCAAAAGGGTTTGAATCCTATGATCATCACCATATGCAACAATTATAATTTTCAGATCTGATAATTAATTGATTATCTCATGACATAGGTTGCTGATCATGCTAATCATGATTCTAAACTTTGTAATCACATTAACAATGCTATTAGAATCATCCTTTTATCATATAAAAATTAGCATGTAAAAATCAGCACCCTAGAAAAATTCTGCATGCAGAAATTTTCAGCATGCATGATCATTTAATTTTCAGATCTAATAAGCCTACTTATAGTTAATTCTTACCTTAAACTACGAAGCCTAGGCTCTGATACCACTGTTGGGAACCTGCCTATGCCGCTGATATTTCAAAATAAAAATCAGATTGCAGCGGAATTGGCATAAGCGGGATCGACGTTCATCGCATGAACGCTGTTTCTAGATCGTTCGTAGTTAAGATAAGGATTAATACTTTTAAAACCTTTAGGGAGATCAAATCTTCACCTTGTGCAGGTAGATGATCACCGCAAACTGAAGCTCGTGGTTTTAGGTTGAGGGTTCGTTTGAAGCCGTTCAAATGTCCGGCCTCTACGGATATCCACACGAAGCAGAGGACCTGATCAAAGATCTTTTGTCTTCCCGGGGTGCTAGCTCCCTTGCAAAGACTTCTTTTGATGGCTGATCTCCTCTCTTTCTTTCAACTCTTGAATATGCTTGAGAGGAGGAAGAAGAAGGATGAAGAAGAGGATGAAGAAGAATCCCCACGCAGCCTTCTTTTCTTCCTTGCGTTGGATGAAGCAAGGGAAGGGGAGGAGACCGCCAACACTTGGAGTTCTTCTTCCCTTGCTTGCGGCTGAAACAAGGAGAGGGGAGAGGGTGGCCACGGCACAAAAGGGAGAGGAAGCAATGCTCTAGGGCGCCGGCTTCATAAGCCTTCTTATAGCCATCTAGGGCTCCTCCAAAGTAGGAGCCCTAGATGACTTTCCAAAGAGGGGGCGCCGGCCCCCTCTCTTGTGCCGCACCAAGTGATCAAGGGGAGGAGCTTGCGCCCCTCCCTCTTGGTAAACCCTAGTCCACATTAGGGTTTGCATTGCTCTAATGTGGTTAAGCCCTAATCCTATTAGGCTTAGCCCAAGGGTGAACCAATGGATCCAATCTAGGTAAGTCCTAATCCAATTAGTACTTAAATCAATTTTGACTCAATTGAACTCTTCAATCCTAATCCAATTAGGAGTCTTATTGATTCATTAGATTAATAATTAATTGTGACTTAAGAAATCCTAATCCATATTAGGATGTATTTAATTTTAGTCCTAATCCAATTAGGACTCAATTTGAATCAGAAGTCCTAATCCAATTGGGACTTCTAGGAATCCTATTCTAAGTAGGAATTCACATTGAATTCAAAAATCCTATTCTAAGTAGGATTGTGGAAATCCTAATCCAAGTAGGAATCCCAGTCCTACTCCAACTAGGATTCCCAGTCCTAATCCAATTAGGACTCTAGGAATCCTACTCGAAGTAGGACTCTTGTTTCAAGTCCAATTAATTAATTTCCTTTGTTTCTTCTTCAACTGAATATCAATCGAATTGATTACTTGTGATTCCTAATCACTATTCAACCATCAGATCGGTCAATACTTCTAGTGTGTGTGACCCCATAGGTTCTACTCTGACTGGTAGTGAGATATATTGTGATCTCTATCACAATATCATTGAAGACTCCTTTCAATGGGTTGGAACGATTCCAACTCAACTCATTAGGGTTTATCGATCATCAAGATAATCCCTATGAGTCCCACCATCCACCAGTGACACCTAGCAGCATGTAGTGGCTACCCAGCAGAATAGAATGGTGAACCTCTAGGTGCAGTTATCGTATGATACAGTCCTACTATCGTGGATCCCTACAGGACGGAGGTCATGGACAACTCGTCAAACCCCATCGTCTGTCATATGTGAAGATTTATTCGACTTAAGTTCGAGAGTGGAAAACTCTTTCTCCACTGTGCATACTGCCCCGGCCGAGGTCTTACGAACTTAGTCTTATAAATCACATAGGATCTCTCCTTATCTATCAAGGTCGATAGATTCCTTATAGGTGCATACCCTACTCCTACAGTGAACTTACTGTAGCCAATCTATACTGCATGGACCCATATGGCTAGGGACCATGTATGTGTGCAGTCAAACTACAATAACCTCCTTGTGAGTAGCCGAAGCACCGCAGGTCAAAGGACCAGTCACACTACTGCAACATCAAGCAAGTCACTGACGAGTGGATAGACATCCAAGTGACTTCTTGTTTTGGTCACGCTCAGTACCCTTGTTCTCTAACAAGCACCTGCACTATCACTTCAGTGTCCCTACACTGTGGACTCAAGTCTCGTCCATCCAGAAGGAAAGTGATCTGTGCACTGATCGGATCGATCACCGTCCTCGTGATGATCCATTGATCAGGAGCATTTAGAAATTAATCACCAATGACACATGGCTCAAATTCTCAACTCTTGAGAATATGTATCATTATCTTATTAATTTCTTGGACGATTCATAGACACATAAATAATATGAATGAAAAGATGCCTTTTATTTATTCAATAATAAATAGTCAAGTACAAAATTATATCTCTAGAATTAACAATGTGTCAGCCAGATTGGCTTCTAGGGCATACATCTAACATTGTCATGAGATAATCAATTAGATTTTAGATCTGAAAATTATAATTGCTGCATGTGGTGATGATCATAGGATTCAAACCCTTTTGGTATCAAATGTAATGACCTGCGATGTGATCTGTAATGTCATGTAATTTTTCAGATGCTTGCATGCATCTTATTTGATGTTTTGAAAGGCCTGCGTGCCTCCTAAAAAGGGAATGTAATTTATTATTATTTTTATTTTACATCTGGTTGTATTTCTGTGATGTGATGTACGTCAACGATCAAGTTGAAGACAAGGCATGAGATGAACGGCGATCTAAGCGGTTGATGGCGATGGGATCAAGGGTTGATCAAGGATCGAATCAAGGAGGCTTGGAACCAATTCAAGAGTTGAAGACCAAATGATCGATTGACGTGGATGTGCTTGTAATACGACCTAATTAGAATCCATGATCATCACCTATTTAAAGTTTAGCTTTATTTGATGCTGCGATTATAACTGTCTGTGATATTGCCTGGATCATACCGTCCTTTTCTCACTCATTTTCATATGACGAAACCTATAGTGAATTATCACCAATTGTTGGAGTTACTACAGACGTTTGAGAATGATCACCAACTTCTTAAGAAGACGGTGAATTTAGTGGGAGTTTCATCCAAGGGTCGCTCCTTTAAGAAAGGGAAAAAGAAAAATAAAATCCAAAAAAAACAGGTGCACCATGCTCAGCCTAGTCAGAAAAAGAATAAAAAGGCTGATCAGAGCAAGGCGGAGTGTTTCTTCTGCAAGAAGCAAGGACATTGGAAGAGGAACTGTCCTCTTTACATTGCATCCCTCGATCCGAACCGGCCTAAGAAAAGTGGGCAATCAGTTGCCAATCAAGGTACTTATATGATAACACCTTGCAATTTTTCTATTTGTGATAATTCGACCTGGGTATTGGATACCGGTAGTCCTTTTAATATTTGCAATTCGTTGTAGGGGCTACAAGTCAGTAAGAGGTTTGAAGAAGGAGAAAGGTTCCTGAATGTTGGAGATGGAAGACCAGTTCCAGTTCTAGCTTTAGGAATTCTTAAACTTGAATTCAGCTCTCATGTAAATGTCCTTAGTGATTGTCACTATTGTCCAAGTTTTCTATTGAATATCATTTCTGTAGGCCTTTTGGCCAAAAATAGTTATGAAATATCAATAAAAAAGGATTATTGCAATGTCATTTGGAATGGTGTTGTTGTAATGAATGGAATTCTGAGTAATGGCATTTACATTTTGTCACAGCCTATTCATGTAATGTATAAATCTAATAAACGCCCTAGAATAGATAATGTCACGGATGTCTACCTTTGGCATCATAGGCTAGGTCATATTAACAAGAATAGGATGAACAGGTTAAGTAAAGAGGGAATCCTTGATGTTAATGATTGTGAATCATTGACAACCTGTGAATCATGTCTTCTTGGTAAAATGACCAAATCACCTTTTACCGGAAAAGGTGAACGAGCCAGTGATTTATTGACCCTTGTACATTCTGATGTATGTGGGCCAATGAGCACAGATGCTAGAGGTGGGTATTCATATTTCATTACGTTTACAGACGACCTTTCTAGGTATGGTTATGTCTATTTAATGAGACATAAATCTGAATCATTTGAAATGTTCAAATTATATCGTAATGAAGTAGAAAAACAAACTGGAAAGAGTATTAAAACTCTTCGATCAGATCGAGGAGGTGAATACCTCTCCAGTGAATTTTTGACATATCTAGGAGAAAATGGGATTCTCTCCCAATGGACTCCTCCTGGTACACCACAATATAATGGTGTGTCAGAAAGGAGAAATCGAACTCTGTTAGACATGGTTCGATCCATGATGGGGTTTGCTAATCTGCCCATATCCTTTTGGGGATATGCTCTTGAGTCAGCCTGCTATATTGTAAATAAGGTTCCAAGTAAGTCTGTAAATAAAACACCACATGAGATGTGGACTGGACGTAAGCCGATGCTCTCTCACCTTAGGATTTGGGGGTGTCCGGCGTACGTCAAACGTTTGAAGACAGACAAACTTGAACCCAAGTCTGACAAATGTTTCTTTGTTGGTTATCCTAAAGAAACTAAAGGATATTACTTCTACTTTGCTGAAGAACAAAAGTTGTTCGTAAGCAATAGAGCAATTTTCTTAGAAAAGAAATTCCTTGGTGAAGGAACAAATAGCTCTAATGTTGAGCTTAGAGAAGTTCAATATGTAGAAGATCCGACACCATCTACTGAACCAATTGAGTCGGATTTGATTAGATCAGATCCAGAACCCATATTAGATGCACCATTAAGGCGATCGGGTAGAGTACCACGTCAGCCGGACAGATACTACGGTTTCTTAGTCCGGGATGGGGATCCTATCGAACTTGATGAAAACGATGAGGATCCGATCACATATATGGATGCAATGCAGAGGTATGACTCTGATAAATGGCTTGGAGCCATGCAATCCGAAATGGAATCCATGAAGGTCAATGATATTTGGACATTAGTTGACCCACCGGAAGGAATTAAATCCATAGGGTGTAAGTGGATATTCAAAAGAAAACAGGGCGCAGACGGAAAGGTAGAGACCTATAAAGCCCGTTTGGTTGCCAAGGGTTATCGTCAACGTTATGGTATTGACTATGACGAGACGTTTTCTCCTGTGGCAATGCTCAAGTCTATTCGGATTGTGCTTGCGATAGCAGCACATTTAGACTATGAAATCTGGCAAATAGATGTAAAGACCGCATTTCTAAATGGAGATTTAGAAGAGGAAGTGTATATGATACAACCTGAAGGTTTTACATCTGCAGATGAGTCTAAAGTGTGCAAGCTTCAAAAATCCATTTATGGATTAAAGCAAGCTTCACGAAGTTGGAATATACGTTTTGATAAGGTAATCAAAACATATGGCTTCATTAAGAATGAAGAGGAACCTTGCATTTATAAATGGGCAAATGGTTCAGTTATTATATTTCTTATTTTGTATGTGGATGACATTCTTTTAATCGGGAATGACATTCCTGCATTACAAGGAATAAAGGTTTGGCTATCATCTCAATTTGCCATGAAGGATTTGGGAGAAGCATCTTACATCCTAGGGATGAAGATCTATAGAGATAGATCTAGAAGATTGCTTGGATTATCCCAATCCACATACATTGATACTATACTGAAGAGGTTCAGTATGATTAATTCCAAGAAAGGCTATATTCCGATGGGCCATGGAATTAACCTCTCTAAAAGGGATTGTCCGACAACCCCTCAAGAAAGAGAGAGTATGGATAGAATTCCATATGCTTCGGCAGTGGGATCTATAATGTATGCCATGACATGTACTAGACCAGACGTGGCATACTCACTAGGAGTAGTGAGCAGATACCAGTCTGATCCAGGTAGCAACCACTGGAAGGTTGTAAAAACCATCCTTAAGTATTTGAGAAATACTAAAGATCAGTGGCTTGTCTATGGTGATTCTGACTTAAAACTTGAGGGATATACTGATTCAAGTTTTTAGTCAGATCAAGATGATAGCAAGAGCGTGTCAGGATATATCTTCACTCTTAAGGGTGGGGCCATCTGCTGGAAGAGTTCCAAGCAGCATACAGTGGCAGATTCTACATGTGAAGCAGAATATATCGCAGCATCTGATGCCGCCAAGGAAGCTGTATGGTTGCGGAAGTTCATCACCGAGCTTGGAGTGACACCCTCCATTGATGGTCCAGTGCCTGTATTTTGTGACAATACTGGGGCCATAGCTCAAGCAAGAGAACCCAAAGCACATCAGCGGACCAAGCATATTCTACGTCGCTACCACCTGGTTTGAGAGATCATCGATCGAGGTGATATTGATCTTCAGAAGATTGACACAAAAGAAAATCTGGCTGACCCATTTACCAAAGTCCTCGGCATCAAAGAGTTCGACGAACACAAGTCGAAGATGGGTATTAGATACTGTGCCGATTGGCATTAGGCTAAGTGGGAGTTGTTGGAATTTGTATCCTAAATGTCAATCGTCAGCATATTGATGATTGAATTTTGTAAATGAATTGACAAATTAATAAAGTGTTATTTGGCATTATTCATCATTTCATCTTCAAATGAACTCTTATATGATGAAGTCCTTAGGACTTATGTTATGATAAAGGAGGATTTATCTTTGAGTCCTTAAACTTGTTTGCGACGAAATGATATGTTGTTACTAGGACGACAACATTATCGAGATTAGGTCGTTGTGTGACATATACGTTGGTTGTCCTCTTAACCAAGGAGTGTGGAGACACTGGTATGCCACACAAGTGAAGTGTAGAAGTACATTTCACTAAACGTGACCAATTCCGGAACGCTCTACTGTCGAGAGATGTTCCGAGTGGATATGGGTATAAGTTTGGCCCTCTGACCTGAGACCGCAACCTGTGACTAGCAAGCAACTCACTGTACTTTGGTACCGGACTACCTGAATTTCTAATTCAGTGACGGAAGGTCACTGGGTGCAGTCAAGTACTTGCGTAGTCAGTTGTGAGTCAAGATGGAATGGACCCCTCCTGAAAACAGGAGATAATGTCTTGTGATTAATTTAGCAAAACCTTGGCCAGGGTAATTCCAGTGAGGAGTCACGGGATATCTAAAGTTAATCACATAATGGATGTACTAATTATAGGGTTGACAGTGAGCTCTAAGTCATCCTGGCATTAGGAGTCAAAGGGATTGAATTATACAGTAACCATAGTTCAGGGTTCCAGAATATTTGCTTCGCATATATTCGACCTATTCGGACGTCGGGTACCATTGCTAGATGGTCACATCGATTAGTGTAGAAAATTGTTCCTATACTACCGGCTTAGGTTCGAACCTATGAGGTCACACGCATAGAAGATTCCTGATTGATCAAGAAAGCTGATGAATGATTAAGAATCATTTAGGGGTAATTTGGTCAATTTGATTGGCAAATTATCTTATAAAATAATTAAAGTAATTATTGAAGGATTAATTAGTAATTAAATTACTAATAAACTCAATTTGATTGAGTAATTGTGCTAAGGATGAGCTAAATTGAATTGGATTCAAGTTTGGGCTCAATCAGGGTTTTGACCTGATTGGATTAGGTCAGAACCAAAAAGGACTTAAGCTGATCAAATTAATTTTAAATTAATTTATTCTTAATTAGGGATTGACCTAATTGAATTAGGTCCAAAACAAAGTAATAATTCAATTTGATTGAGTTTGCATGAGCCAAAATTGAATTGGATTCAATTTGAGCTCAATCAGGGTCTGACCTGATTAGATTGGGTTCAACCAAATTGCTTTGTTTTAATTCGGGTTTGACCAAATTTGATTAGGTGCAACCCAAGGGGATTAGGCTCAAATGATGTGGCAATTATTGGTGACATGGAATTGGATTTCATGAATTTTAAATAAACCAAAATTATTGCATGGCACATGGACCCATTGCTTGACACATGGCGACATTGTTTGTTATTTGAATTTAAATTCAAGCATTAAGCAATGTGTTAAATGATTTTAATCACTCAAACCATCAGCCAAGGTGGCGTCTGAGTTTTTGAGTGGATTAAATTCGAATTTCAAGAGGTGATTTCGAAATTATGAAGTGTTTTACCTTGCCGCATGGATTTCAAATTCCTTCCCTCTTGCACATGTGTTTAAAATTTGAATTTAAATCAGATTTGGTTGAGATCTGATTTGGGTTGTTCCTATTTCTTTGCATGTGCCAACTAAAAGAGGTTTTTTGAAAATAAATTTCAAATTTTGAATGAAAATTCGGAGGCCATTAAAAGGGGTCAAACATGGGCACCAAAAACAGATCCATTGCAGCCTTCTTCCTCACCCGCCTACTCCTCCTCTTCTTCTCCATTTTAGATAGGGTTTTCAGGGTGAATATCTAGAAGATTCAAGATCAGATCTGAGTCCTCTACTTTCCTTACAAACCTCATCTCTATCTGCTTCAAGACGATTGATCAAGAGTTGATTGAATCCCGGCGGGCAGATTTCAGCTTTCAAGTGCTCTGCAGCTGCTAGCACTGTTGCGGAAGAAGATCCTTCAGGACTTCGCGTGTACTTCTCGTAGAGGCCATTCGTGTGCATGGCTGCGAAGTCAAGAATCAGATTCACAACTTTCATCCATCATAAAAGGTATTAATCTAGCATTAATCATTTATTATGGTGTCAAGGTTTAGGTCCAATTTTCCGAGGTTTTACCCTCTTTTGGGGCTCCTCACGGAGATATCTCCAGAATCCATTCGATGGATATTCGGAGATTAATTGGAATAGAGTTCTTAAGTTTCAGATCTGATAGTTAATCATGCATAAAAGTTTTAGCATAATTGTTTAAACGATTCCGGCATAATCCTATGTGTTCTTAAGGTGCTGATTTCTAGATTTGATCTTGTAAGCATGCATGAATTAAATTGTTTGATTCGGTTTTTCCGCTGCGTTTTAAAACATAAAAAGAACTACGTATGGCTTGATCCCTCTTATGAAGGGGTACGTAGGCAACCCGATCAGGTTCAGCCATGGTTTTCAAAAAAAAAAAAATTCAGCATGCTAAACACCGAAGAACCTAGGATTCACTTTCAAGTGTCTCCACACTCCTTGGTTAAGAGGACAACCAACGTATATGTCACACAACGACCTAATCTCGACAATGTTGTCGTCCTAGTAACAACATATCATTTGGTCGCGAACAAGTTTAAGGACTCAAAGATAAATCCTCCTTTATCATAACATAAGTCCTAAGGACTTCATCATATAAGAGTTCATTTGAAGATGAAATGATGAATAATGCCAAATAATACTTTATTAATTTGTCAATTCATTTAATCATCAACATGCTGACGATTGACATTTAGGATACAATTCCCAACAACTCCCACTTAGCCTAAAGCCAATCGGCACAGTATCTAATACCTATCTTCGACTTGTGTTCGTTGAACTCTTTAATACCGAGGACTTTGGTAAATGGGTCAGCCAGATTTTCTTTTGTGTCAATCTTCTGAAGATCAATATCACCTCATTCTGTAATCTCTCGAACCAGGTGATAGCGTTGCAGAATATGCTTGGTCCGCTGATGTGCTTTAGGTTCCTTTGCCTAAGCTATGGCTCCAGTGTTATTACAAAATATAGGAACTGGACCATCAATGGAAGGTGCCACCCCCAGCTCGGTGATGAACTTGCGCAACCATACGGCTTCCTTGGCTGCATCAGATGCTGCGATGTATTCTGCTTCACATGTAGAATCTGCCACTGTATGCTGCTTGGAACTCTTCCAGCAGATGGCCCCACCCTTAAGAGTGAAGATATATCCCGACACGCTCTTGCTATCATCTTGATCTGACTGAAAACTTGAATCGGTATATCCCTCAAGTTTTAAGTCAGAATCACCGTAGACAAGCCACTGATCTTTAGTATTTCTCAAATACTTAAGGATGATTTTTACAACCTTCCAGTGATTACTACCTGGATCAGATTAGTATCTGCTCACTACTCCTAGTGAGTATGCCACGTCTGGTCTAGTACATGTCATGGCATACATTATAGATCCCACTACCGAAGCATATGGAATTCTATCCATACTCTCTCATTCTTGAGAGGTTATCGGACAATCCCTTTTAGAGAGGTTAATTCCATGGCCCATTGGAAGATAGCCTTTCTTGGAATTAATCATACTGAACCTCTTCAGTATAGTATCAATGTATGTGGATTGGGATAATCCAAGCAATCTTTTAGATCTAGCTCTATAGATCTTCATCCCTAGGATGTAAGATGCTTCTCCCAAATCCTTCATGGCAAATTGAGATGATAGCCAAACCTTTATTCCTTGTAATGCAGGAATGTCATTTCCGATTAAAAGAATGTCATCCACATACAAAACAAGAAATATGATAATTGAACCATTTGCCCATTTATAAATGCAAGGTTCCTCTTCATTCTTAATGAAGCCATATGTTTTGATTACCTTATCAAAACGTATATTCCAACTCCGTGAAGCTTGCTTTAATCCATAAATGGACCTTTGTAGCTTGCACACCTTAGACTCATCTGTAGATGTAAAACCTTCAGGTTGCATCATATACACCTCCTCTTCTAAATCTCCATTTAGAAAAGCGGTTTTAACATCCATCTGTCCGATCTCATAGTCTAAATGTGCTGCTATCGCAAGCACAATCCGAATGGACTTGAGCATTGCCACAGGAGAAAATGTCTCGTCATAGTCAATGCCATAACGTTGACGATATTCCTTGGCAACCAGACGGGCTTTATATGTCTCTACCTTTCCGTCTGCACCCTGTTTTCTTTTGAATATCCACTTACACCCTATGGGTTTAATCCCTTCGAGTGGGTCAACTAATGTCCATACATCATTGACCTTCATGGATTCCATTTCGGATTGCATGGCTCCAAGCCATTTATCAGAGTCATACCTCTACATTGCATCCATATATGTGATCGGATCCTCATCATTTTAATCAAGTTCGATAGGATCCCTGTTCCGGACCAAGAAATCGTAGTATCTATCGGCTGACGTGGTACTCTACCCGATCGCCTTAATGGTGCATCTAATATGGGTTCTGGATCTGATCTAATCAAATCTGACTCAACTAGTTCAGTAGATGGTGTCGGATCTTTTACATGTTGAACTTTCCTAAGCTCAACATTAGAACTTTTAGTTCCTTCACTAAGGAATTCTTTCTCTAAGAAAACAGCTCTATTGCTTACGAACAACTTTTGTTCTTCAGCAAAGTAGAAGTAATATCCTTTAGTTTTTTTAGGATAACCAACAAAGAAATATCTGTCAGACTTGGGTTCAAGTTTGTCTGTCTTCAAACATTTGACATATGCTGTGAGGATGATAGTGTTATTTTGATGATTAACAAGCAATAATCTAGAGTATGTTATAAGTTAAATCGATACTTCATTTATAAGTTTATTACTCTCAGTATATTTTGTATTAATTGATATAGATACATTTCATTGTTCATTTGAATGAATCTAACCTTGAGATGCAGCAAAGTGTGGATTGAGTCGACCCAAAGGATGATTGGGTCGACCCCGGCACATCAAGAAAATATTTGGCACACTTCTGCAAAAATGACAAAGATGAACAGTGAGTTGGGTCGACCCAAGGAAAGCATGAGTCGACCCAAGGATCAAGATCCTCAAAACAAGACAGAAAAATGGTTCTCTGGATTTACTGAGAGGGTCGACCCAAGAAGTAGTTGAGTCGACCCAAGCTTGAGTCGACCCAAACCCTGAGAGGGTCGACCCAAAGGCAAGACAGAAAAGAAGACAGAAAAGGTTCTCTGGAAACCCTGTTAGGGTCGACCCAAGAAGAAGTTGAGTCAACTCAAGTGAACTTTGAGTCGACCCAAAGAAAGGTTGGGTCGACCCAAGTGAAGGAAGGCTGAATTATAAAGTTTCTGTGTTTCTGAGAGGGTCGACCCAAGGAATGTTTGAGTCGACCCAAGTGAAAGTTGGGTCGACCCAAGGACAGGTTGAGCCGACCCAAACACGGGCTGAAGCATAACGGCTAGTTCTGCAGATGTACTTTTTGTCCTTCCAAAAGTGAGTAACGGCTAGTTTTTGAATTCTAACCATTGGGGCTTGTCCAATGGATGTAGGAAGCTATTTAAAGGGGCACTATTCATCAGATAGAACATATTTTCGAAAGAATATCAAAGAGTACACAAGAAAGAGAAAGTGCCCTAATTTTCTTCATCCAAGTGCTTCTCAAGAATCAAAGAAAGGGGTTGAGCAGATTCAAAGAGTCATCAAGAGCTCCATCCTCCCTTAAAGAGTGAAGCATCCTTGACAAAGAAGAGAGAAGTCACTACAAGCGATAAATACTTTCTAAACTCTTCTTTGTTGATTATATTGTTTTATTTGCTCATCTAGGAGTTTAAATCTTCCTTCTTTATTTGTTAAACTACTTGTAAAGGTTGGTTGGTTAGCCCGCAAAACCAACGGGATAGGTTGATTGGTAAACCCGGAAAACCAATTGGAAAGGTTCGTTGGTGAGCCCGTAAAACCAACATAGGTTTTTGGTGAACCCGAAAAACCAAAGTGTAAAGGTTTTTGGATTGTGAGCCCGAAAAACAATCCAACTGTAATCCGCGGGATTATAGTGAATTCCCAAGGGGTCGCTTGGGGAGAGGACGTAGGTGCTAAGGAGAATACCGAACCACTATACTTTGTGTTGTTTGTATTGTGATTTGTTTTAGCCTACTAATCATTCATTTAACTTAAGTAAGTTAGTTAAATTTAAAAGAAACCAATTCACCCCCCCTCTTGGCTTGTCACCTTAGGCAACAAGTGGTATCAGAGCAAGGTGCTCCAATAGTACTCATTGATCTCACAATCAAGAGTTAAAGATCATGACAACCCAAGTGGGATGTATTATGAGTGAGGGGCAATCCGCAAATAGACCACCTCTATTTAATGTTGTCGGCGCCCCGCACCGGAACCCACTCACACCAGCGCCGCCACCGACGTCGGACAAGCAAGAGAGATACAAACGGATAAGCACTCTCTCGCTCCCTCGACTCCGGACTCAAGGATCACCTCTTCGCTCCGCCTACGAAGGGCAAAAGATTACCCCGTGGTATCAGTAGGGTAAAACACTTGAGCACCGCAACGGATTATCAAAGATCAAAGGAAGAAGAAGGAAGAAAATAGCAAAGCAAACACAAAAATGTAACGAGGTTCGGCTACAAATAGCCTACGTCCTCCACCGCTCCAAATCTCAATAAGGATGAACTGATTACAGAGATAGCACACACCCGAACGATCACAAGCGATCGATCTATAAGAGATTCACACAGAATTCCCTTTGCACAAGAAGTAGGATCCCAATCCTCTTCTTCTCTAGAACCCTAGCCTCACAAACAAGAGTCTCTCTCAAATATACGGCCAATCGCCTTACCCTAGGGCTCTCATAAGTCCTATATATAGTCTCAAGACCTTCAGATGATCATAGCCGTCGAAACGCCACCAAAAACACCAAAAGAAAATCGTCCGTACGATTTTTCGCGAGCCCGAGTCGACTCGGCTGAAGTCCGAGTCGACTCTGGCACGTCTGAACAACTTCCAGTTTAACTGGCACGATCTCGAGTCGACTCCACTGTATCTCGAGTCGACTCGACGATGCTCCGAGTCGACTCGACTGTAGTTCGAGTCGACTCTGACAGTCCAGACAGAAACATGGTTTTTGCGGCTTTCTCCTCTCGGGTCGACTCGACAGACCTCGAGTCGACTCGACTGTTCCCGAGTCGACTCGACTGAAGCTCGAGTCGACTCCGACAGTCCGCCAGACAGAAAACTATGCAGAATTGATTTTCCTTCAATTCTCTTCATCACCAAAGGTCTCCACATACCCCAACAATCTCCCACTTGGAGACCTTGGGTATATCCTCATGTTACTTGGCTCTCCTCTGTGCTCCCACTGAAACTAAATCATCCTAGTGAAATAGGTACGATGCCTCCTCAACGTCTTCAAGCATGAAGACCAGCAGAAGCTGAACAACTCCTCAGCTTCTCCACCGTGACGACCTTCGTCAACATATCTGCAGGATTCTGACTTGTATGAATCTTCTCCAACTTGACGAGTCCTTGCTCGAGCAATGACCTCACGAAGTGGTACCGTATGTCAATATGCTTCGTCCTTGAATGGAAAGCTGAATTCTTTGCCAGATGAATTGCACTTTGACTATCTGAATATAACATGCAATCCTTCTGTTCCTTCCCAAACTCCTTCATCAAGCCTTGAAGCCATATTAGTTCCTTGCACGCCTCTGTGGCTGCCACATACTCCGCCTCCGTAGTCGACAATGCAACAACTGGTTGCAACCTGGAAATCCAACTGACGGCTCCACTGCCCAAGGTGAACAAGTACCCTGTCGTGCTTCTCCTGCCGTCCAAGTCCCCTGCCATGTCTGAGTCCACATAGCCCTGTAACCGGATCTCAGAACCTCCATAGCACAATGACATGTGCTCAGTGCCTTTCAGATACCTCAGTATCCATTTGACTGCGCGCCAATGCTCCAAGCCTGGGCAGCTCATGAAGCGACTCACAACTCCCACTGCTTGAGCAATGTCTGGTCTCGTACACACCATAGCGTACATCAAGCTCCCCACTGCCGATGCATACGGGATTTTTGACATATTGAGCTCCTCCACCCGCGTCTTCGGACTTTGCCCTTTTGAGAGCTTAAAATGGGCACCCAGCGGTGTGCCAACAGGTTTGGCACCCTCCATGCAGAATCTCCAGAGTACTCGGCTGATGTACTCCGCCTGAGATAGTCTGAGGATATGTTTAGACCTATCTCTACTGATCCGCATCCCAAGGATCTGTTTTGCTGCTCCTAGATCCTTCATTGCAAATTTTCTTGACAGCTTCAGCTTCAATTTTGCAATCTCATGCATGCTAGCTCCTGCAACTAACATGTCATCAACATACAATAGCAAGATAATGTAAGATGTACCGAAGTCCCGGAAGTAGTAACAGTGATCCTCCTGACATCTCCTGTATCCTATCTCAAGCATGTAACTATCGAACTTGAGATACCATTGTCTGGGTGCCTGTTTCAAACCATAGAGGCTTTTCTTTAGTTTGCAGACTAAGTCACCCGTGCCAGCTGCAATGTATCCCTCCGGCTGCTGCATATATATCTCCTCATCGAGATCTCCGTGGAGAAAGGCCGTCTTCACATCAAGCTGCTCTAAGTGAAGATCCTCTACTGCCACCATGCTCAGCACCGCTCGAATAGTACTCATCTTAACTACAGGAGAAAAGATCTCTGTGAAGTCGATACCTGCTCTCTGCTGAAATCCTTTTACAACCAGCCTGGCCTTGTATCGCTTCTTCCCGCCTTGCTCTTCCTTCAGCCTGTAAACCCATTTGTTTGACAGTGCTTTCTTCCCCTTGGGCAGATCCACCAAATCCCACGTTTGATTCTGCTCCAATGACTTCATCTCATCATCCATGGCCAACTCCCACTCCTTCCTGGTATCAACCTCCAATGCCTCCGTGAAGCATTCAGGTTCGCCTTATCTGTGAGCAGCAAATAACTAAGAGTCCCATCATACCTTTGAGGAGGCTTCCCATGAGTACTACGAGTGGACCTTCTTAGTTGTGGAGGGGGTGCCAATGCTTCAGGTTCTTGCTCTGACTGAGTCTTCTGACCAGAATTTGTAGACTCCTCTTCAGGATCCACAAAACACGGCTCAACAGGTTTTGTTTCTGATTCAGTGCTCTGCTGCATTTTCTCATTGAATACCACATCATTACTACGAATGATCTTCTTGTGTTCGGGATCCCAAAGCCGGTACCCAAACTGTTGACCTCCGTATCCAACGAAAATACACTTCTTTGATTTGGCGTCTAGTTTGCTTCTTTGACTGGAATCAACATGGACATAACTGGTACAACCGAATACTCGTAAGTGCGCCAAATCAATCTTCTTCGCTGTCCATGCTTCCTCAGGAATCCCAAATTCAAGTTTCTTTGATGGCCCTCTGTTGATCAAGTAGGCAGCAGTGTTAACTGCTTCCGCCCAAAACTGCTGTGGCAATCCAGCATGTATCCTCATACTCCTGGCACGCTCATTAATTGTTCTGTTCATCCTTTCAGCAACTCCATTTTGTTGTGGTGTTCCTGGAACTGTCCTTTGCCTGACGATCCCAGCATCTGCACAGTAGTCCTCAAACTCCCTGCTACAATACTCACCACCGTTGTCCGATCTCAGGCATTTCAACCTCTTTCCTGTCTCGAGTTCTACCATTGCCTGCCATCTCCTGAAGACCCCAAATACCTCTGACTTGTGCTTCAAGAAGAACACCCAAAGCTTCCTGGTAGCATCATCAATAAAAGTAACATAGTACTGAGATCCACCAATGGAAGAAACTGGTGCAGGCCCCCACACGTCCGTGTGCACGAGATCTAGCTTTTCTTGCTTCCGAGGTTTACCTTCTTTGTTGAATGAAACACGCTTCTGCTTTCCGAGAACACAATCCTCACAGAAGTCCATCTCAACACTCCTGAGACCCTGCAGCTTTCCCAACTGGTGCATCACCTCCAGTCCCTGATAACTCATGTGCCCAAGTCTACAATGCCATAACTTGGTGTCCACATCTGCTGCAACAACTCCAATAGAGTTCTCCGTGCCGTTGGTGACATAAAGTGTCCCAACCTTCTTGCCACTAGCCACCGTCAACGAACCTCTGGATATCTTCCACTGATCAGCTGTGAAAGTAGCCTTGTACCCCTGGCTCGCCAACTGTCCAACAGAAATCAGATTCCTCTGCAGTTGAAGTACGTGCCGTACGTCCTCAAGCTCAAGTGAAGATCCAGAAACCAACTTCACTTCCGCGCTTCCCCTTCCTTGTATGGTGCAAGGCTCTCCATCCCCTAGGTAGACTTTGCCAAAGTCTCCCTTCTCATATCCTCCAAGAAGCTTCCGTTGGGATGTAGCATAGAAAGACGCGCCCGAGTCTATCACCCAAGACTCGTCACAGGTAGACAAAGATAGAACGAGGGCATCCATATCACCGTCTTCAGCAAGATTTGCCAGATCCTTGCTGACTCCTTCGGTGTGGTCGCCTTGCTTCCCTTTAGGAGATTTGCAATCCCTCCTAAAGTGCCCCGTCTTTGCGCAGTTCCAGCACTTCGCTCCCTTGTTCTGAGGTGCTCGAGACCTGCTGGATCTCGACTTCGAGTCGCTTCGAAATCGACCGTCCTTCTTTTGTCTTCCCCGGTCAGAGGTGTTTAGTGCACTTCCAGACGACTCCGTAGCTCCAGAAGATTTCCTTCTTGCTTCTTCACTCAGAAGCACTCCCACAACGTCATCAAAAATCAACTTCCCCGTTGCCGAAGAGTTGCTCACCGCCATCACCAGGCCCTCCCAGCTATCAGGCAATCCGGAGAGGATTAGCAATGCCCGAATCTCGTCGTCAAAACTAATCTCCACTGACTCCAACTGGGCCGTGAGTCCATTGAACTCGTTGAGGTATTCTGCTACGCTGCCGCCATTTTTCATACGAAGATTAAACAACCTCTTCATGAGAAATACCTTGTTTGATGCTGAGGGTTTCTCGTACATCCGCGACAATGTTGCCATCAACTCCATCATCGTCTTCTCATTTTTGATGTTGAATGCCACTTGGGATGCAAGTGACAATCTGATGGTGCCGAGCGTCTTCCGATCGAGAACCTCCCAGTCTTCATCGGACATCTTCTCTGGTTTCTTTGCTCTACCTCCAAGAGGTAAATAGAGATCCTTCTGGTAAAGGTAATCTTCTATTTGCATCTTCCAAAACCCGAAGTTCGTGCCATTGAACTTCTCAATTCGCAACTTCCCTTCATCCGCCATTGCAGAATAACCAATAGCTCTGATACCAATTGTTGTCGGCGCCCCGCACCGGAACCCACTCACACCAGCGCCGCCACCGACGTCGGACAAGCAAGAGAGATACAAACGGATAAGCACTCTCTCGCTCCCTCGACTCCGGACTCAAGGATCACCTCTTCGCTCCGCCTACGAAGGGCAAAAGATTACCCCGTGGTATCAGTAGGGTAAAACACTTGAGCACCGCAACGGATTATCAAAGATCAAAGGAAGAAGAAGGAAGAAAATAGCAAAGCAAACACAAAAATGTAACGAGGTTCGGCTACAAATAGCCTACGTCCTCCACCGCTCCAAATCTCAATAAGGATGAACTGATTACAGAGATAGCACACACCCGAACGATCACAAGCGATCGATCTACAAGAGATTCACACAGAATTCCCTTTGCACAAGAAGTAGGATCCCAATCCTCTTCTTCTCTAGAACCCTAGCCTCACAAACAAGAGTCTCTCTCAAATATACGGCCAATCGCCTTACCCTAGGGCTCTCATGAGTCCTATATATAGTCTCAAGACCTTCAGATGATCATAGCCGTCGAAACGCCACCAAAAACACCAAAAGAAAATCGTCCGTACGATTTTTCGCGAGCCCGAGTCGACTCGGCTGAAGTCCGAGTCGACTTTGGCACGTCTGAACAACTTCCAGTTTAACTGGCACGATCTCGAGTCGACTCCACTGTATCTCGAGTCGACTCGACGATGCTCCGAGTCGACTCGACTGTAGTTCGAGTCGACTCTGACAGTCCAGACAGAAACATGGTTTTTGCGGCTTTCTCCTCTCGGGTCGACTCGACAGACCTCGAGTCGACTCGACTATTCCCGAGTCGACTCGACTGAAGCTCGAGTCGACTCCGACAGTCCGCCAGACAGAAAACTATGCAGAATTGATTTTCCTTCAATTCTCTTCATCACCAAAGGTCTCCACATACCCCAACATTTAATGGCACAAACTACACATATTGGAAAGCTAGGTGATGAGAGCACAAAAGTGCAATCGTCAGACCATTTTAATTAATATTTTAGCTAATCATTAATAATAAAATTAACTAATTAACGTGGTATTTGTGTTTAAGTGCAGTAATCCAAGAAACCAATTAACTTTAGGATTGAGCCCAATGCCCGGCAGCCCGAGCTCAAGTCAAGCCAGCATCTTTCAGGGCCTGTCTGACTTCATCCCACGATACAACACAACATCGCAAGCATCCCATGTTTCATGTCCAGCCCAACTGTGATTCGAGCTCCCAATCACGTGCATCAACGTATCAGCCATTGATTCTGGTATCGCACCTACCTGACCCATGCATGGCAAAAACCAGCGTCATCCCCGTGCCAGCCAGCGTGCCATGCATGGCACGTTCCCCTCATCTCAGCAATCAGCCCGTCATCCCCGTGCCAGCCAGCGTCTTCCCCGAATATCTCTTGCCATCAAGGAGCCACCTCCGCACTCCATTCCAGATCAACATCTCCCGCTTCCAATCCGGCACCCAAAGAAGGAAACCCATCACCTCTTCTTCCGGTGGAACACGTCCGCTGCCAGTTCTCGTGATCCAGCCTCCACTGCGTCCGTGAATCAGCGCCCCTCATGCAGTTTCTTCCGCCCGTTTCAAAGATCTCCAGCTTCATCCCAGCCGGTCCGTTTGTTCATCCCAGCAATCATGGAAGATCCCCGCCCTCCCGTGATTCCGAATCCTTCCCAAATCAAGCCGTCCGCATTCATCGTCCGACTGCAAGCAACCCGTGATCGGCTCCTCCCAGCGCCCGGATCCGCGTCCCCACCTTCCATCCGCATCGCTGCCAGCCCCTCGTCCGTGATCCGGCGATCCCGCACCGCGTCCGAGCTCCGCAATCACCGTCGCTGCCAGCTCGTCCCCAACGCGTCTCCAAGGGCTATAAAAGGGGGAAGAAGGCAGGAGGAAGGAGGGGGGGGAGCTCTCGGCTGGGGGTTGAGCCAAAGACCAGGAAGAGAGCTCGGTTTGGGGTGGGAACGAGGAGAGGAGAGAGCTCGGGTTGGGAGAGAAGGAAGAAATGAAGAAATAGAGCGTTGCTCTGTTTTCTTTGGAAAGAAAGAAAAAAAAAAGGGGAAGTAATATTTTATGTCCACCGTGGGAAAGAGAAGGGGGAAGAGATTTGTTTTTGTTTTATTTTCTTTATTTTATTTGCAGAATAGAAGGAGTATTAGGCCTCTAATCTCTATTTTTATTTGTAATCCGTTTTTTTTAATGAAATTCATCAATTTTCTTTTATGAAATCCGTGTTCTAGGTCCATTTTAATGTTTGCTTTAAATACAATATATTAATTTTCTTTTATGCAATCCTTGTTCTAGGTTTAGTTTAATTTCTGTTTTCTTTATGCAATGGTTTAATTTTTCTTTTTATGCAGTTTCTTCTTGTTTTCATCCATTTTTATTTATGCCAGAGCTTTTCTTTGATTAGTTAAAAATATAAATGCTCTTTAAATCTAAGTACATGTCTTTTTATTATTTTTAAATAAAAAAATAATAATTCTCCGGTAGACTAGAGAATTCATCATCATCCCCGAAGTAATGTTTTTCTTTTATCATTCAAAAATCGATTTCAAATCCGAGCGAACGTTTTAATTTTTATGCAACTCCAATCGCCTCCCTGTGGATCGACCTCTTATGACCGCTATTCTTCGAGTAGAACAGGTAAGAGTAGAAATTAAATTTTAAACTTTGTCCGTCGGTTCTAACAACGATCTGTCTAGCATATTTTTAGGTAGGCAGGAATCGGGCGAACAAAATTTTGGAAAAGAAGAAACAGAGCGTTGCTCTGTTTTCTTTGGAAAGAAAGAAAAAAAAAGGGGAAGTAATATTTTATGTCCACCGTGGGAAAGAGAAGGGGGAAGAGATTTGTTTTTGTTTTATTTTCTTTATTTTATTTGCAAAATAGAAGGAGTATTAGGCCTCTAATCTCTATTTTTATTTGTAATCCGTTTTTTTTAATGAAATTCATCAATTTTCTTTTATGAAATCCGTGTTCTAGGTCCATTTTAATGTTTGCTTTAAATACAATATATTAATTTTCTTTTATGCAATCCTTGTTCTAGGTTTAGTTTAATTTCTGTTTTCTTTATGCAATGGTTTAATTTTTCTTTTTATGCAGTTTCTTCTTGTTTCCATCCATTTTTATTTATGCCAGAGCTTTTCTTTGATTAGTTAAAAATATAAATGCTCTTTAAATCTAAGTACATGTCTTTTTATTATTTTTAAATAAAAAAATAATAATTCTCCGGTAGACTAGAGAATTCATCATCATCCCCGAAGTAATGTTTTTCTTTTATCATTCAAAAATCGATTTCAAATCCGAGTGAACGTTTTAATTTTTATGCAACTCCAATCGCCTCCCTGTGGATCGACCTCTTACGACCACTATTCTTCGAGTAGAACAGGTAAGAGTAGAAATTTAATTTTAAACTTTGTCCGTCGGTTCTAACAACGATCTGTCTAGCGTATTTTTAGGTAGGCAGGAATCGGGCGAACAGAATTTTGGCGCCGTTGTCGGGGAGGCAAATCGAGAAGCAAGAACGATCACGAAGATCAAATTGGATTTTGGATGCCCGGAGTGAACGCACTCCGGTAGTAAGTTTTTATTTTTATTATTTTTAGTTAATAATTTCGTAGTTATTAAATTCTGAAATTTGAAATTCAAAAAAAAAATTCAAAAAAAAAATTGAAAAAAAAAATATATTTCAAAATTCAAAAATTCAAAAATTAAAAAATTTAAATTCAAAATTTGAATTCTGTGATTCAAAATTTGAAATTCAAAAAAAAAAGTTAAAAAAAAAATTAATTAAATTAAAAAATTCAAAAAAATATTATTTTTGCTAGTAATTGATAAGGTGCAATCCCCCGAGGTTATCATACCTTTATTGGGGCTCCTCACGGAGTAATCTCCAGAGCTTATTCAACGGGCATTCGGAGATTGACTGACGCATAAGGATTAGTTTTAGTTTAATCAGTACATTCAAGTTATTGCTATAAAAAAATTTAAAAAAAGAAAATTAAAAAAAAATTAAAAAAAAATAAATTTTGAAAAAAAAGTTAGAAAAAAAATTGCTTGCTCATTTAATCAGTACAACCTAATGACATTGCATAAACTTTAAAAAATATTGATTATTTGCTGCATTTAGTATTAAGCATTTGCATAAAGTAATTAAGGGCAAAACCCATTAAAAAGATAAGGTCGGGAAGTCATTACCTGTCCTTAGCCCAAAAATCACCACCTTGCATACATATCCTAAGCCAAATTAAATTAAAATCAAATTAGACGTTGGCCTTAGGGTTTTCGAGCTCAATTAGGCTCTTGGAAAGAAGCGGCTGAAAGCCACTCCAGTGAGAATTTAGTAATTGGTGATGTCTAGGAAAGTTTTACAACAGTGAGAACTGTTACGGGTATTGTGGTATCGGTGTATCCCTTCTGGCACCACCACACACCCCGGGACTTTCCTGGTCACTGGTTACTGGATTGCTTAACTGGTAAGCTCAAGCTTAATCTGAAAGGGAGATTAGGAGTTGTCTAATCTAGAGAGAATTTCAGGAACTTTTTTAACCTGATAAGTCTCTGTGCAACTAGATTTAAGAAGCTACTAAACCTCACTTAGTTCTAAGACTAATAGGATCAAATTGTTGTGTGGTGTTGGTTGTGGTCAGCTGTGTCTAGCCCTTCTTTTCTTTTAGGATTTCGTTTAGGAGTCGAGTCTAATTAAGTTATTGATAATGTATGCATGGTAGAAGATCATTAAGGGATAAATTAACCCCATTTGATCCTGAGATTGACAGAACTTTTCATCATAACCTGCGAACTGTAAACCAACCGTCGATCTCTACAATGGGTGAACATATTAGAACCCTGAATGAATTGTTTGCACCCGCATCCGCTAGTCCCCCTACTTGCATAGTATTACCAATTAATAATGCAGCCCAATTCGAGATTCGGGCTGCAACAATAAACATGTTACCCAAGTTTCATGGGTTCGAGAGTGAACAACCCTACATTCATCTAAACAAATTTTTGACAATCTGTCAAACGTTTAGAAATCAAAATTTAGATGAAGAGGGTATTAAATTAATGTTATTTCCCATGACTTTAGAGGATCGTGCTGCTGCATGGCTGTATTCCCTAGCTTCAAATTCCATCACATCATGGGAACAACTATCTAGAAAGTTCATGGCTAAGTTCTATCCCATGGTGAAGACTGAAAAAATTAAGGATGCCATCAGAACTTTTAGAGGAAAATCTGAGGAGGAATTTTCTCAACTTTGGGAAAGATTCCATGATCTTTTGGTCAAGTGCCCGCACCATGGGCTTGACAAGGCTGATCTAGTACATTTCTTTTACAAAGGACTACCTCCAGCACATAGAAATATGATCGAGTCCATGCACAAGGGTAGGTTCATGAACCAAACCCCGGATCAAGCCTATGAATTTCTTGTTGACTTAGCCGAGAACGCCCAAAATTGGAGTAGCTATGGTGAGGAAATAAATAGAGATGAGTTCGGGTCTAGAAAACCAAGTAATTATGAAATAAAAGCAGACCCAGAACTCAAAAATGTCATGTCCAATCTGGTGACTGGAATGAACAACTTAAGCAAAAAGTTTGATGCTTTCACTGTTTCCACTAGCTCGAGTTCATATAAAGAGTTAAATCCCATCATGAAAGTGGATCACGAGTCACATAGTTTATGTATCTTGTGTAATAGTTCTGAGCATCTAGTGGAGTGTTGTCCTAGTTTACCCAACATTAAGGCTGAGCAAGCAAATGCTCTAAATTCATATAGTGCCTTTAAGAAGCCCACTCCCAACTCGTTCAGCCTAGTTTACCACCCTGATAATAGGTTCCACCCAAATTTCTCATATAAGCAAAATGAACCTATTCAGCATCAAGGTGGTCCACCAGGTTTTCAGAACAACTTCCCCAGGATAGGTCCACCACAAATGAACCAACCTTTGGTTCCATCTGTACCTCCTTATAATGCCCCTATCCCACAGCAACCTTCACAATTAGAAACCATGATGGCTAATATGATGAAACAACAACAAGATTTTATCAAGCAACAACAACAGACCAATACAGCCCAAGCCCAGACTAACCAATTCCATGCGCAAGCAATTGCAAAACTTGAGGTTAGTCTGAGCCAAATAGCTAACTCTCTAGGGGATAGGAAGAAAGGTGAACTACCTAGTCAACCAGTGCCTAACCCTAGTAGACAACAAAATCAAGGTCAGATAGGTCAGCATCAAATCAATTCTAATGGAAATCCGACCTATGAAGTCCAGGCAATTACCACTTTAAGGTCTGGCAAGCAAGTGGACAATAAAGTCCAACTTTCTGAACACGAAAAGGAAAATAAAACTAAATCCGATAAGAACCCTATTCAGAAGAGGGGTCAAGAACAGGACAAACCGGAAAAAAGGGAAGAACCCATAAAAACATACAAACCCAAGGTTCCCTTTCCCAGTAGACTTCGGGACTCCAAGAAACAATCTAACTTTGATGAAATCATGGAAGTCTTTAAAACTGTTCAAATAAATATACCTTTTCTCGATGCCATAAGACAAATTTCCTCCTATACAAAATTCTTGAAAGACCTCACCACGGTCAAAAGAAAAACCAGTATTCCTAGGCAAGCTGTGATGGCTGCACAAGCCTCATCTCTTATTCAACAACAGATTGCCCCGAAATTCAAAGACCCTGGTTGCCCAACTATTGAAATAAAAATAGGAGAGACGATCATCCAAAGAGCTCTATTAGATTTAGGAGCCAGTGTAAACCTACTTCCCTACTATGTGTACCAAAAATTAGGTTTGGGGGAATTAAAGCCTACAAATATTACCCTTTTCTTAGCAGATAGGACAGTGAAGTACCCCAAGGGGATTGTAGAGGATGTAATAGTGAAAGTAAATGAGTTTTACTATCCTGTGGACTTCGTTATCCTTGAGACTGAACCTGCAATACATCCAGACAGTCACACACCTATAATTTTAGGTAGACCTTTCCTAGCCACAGCAAATGCTGTGATCAACTGTCGAAATGGGATGCTGAAGTTATCTTTTGGCAACATGAAAGTCGAGCTTAATGTCTTCAACATAAGTAAACAACCACCAGACGACAAAGAAATCAATGAAGTTGACATGATTGAAAGTCTGGTTCAGGAGACTTTCTTACAAACTTATAATAAGGACCCTTTAGAAGCTTACCTAGCCCATTCCGAGGAAGGGATCAAGCATGCGCCTCTTAGTTCTGTTCCCCTTATGAGCATAGATCGTCATCAGCCGACTGTTCTTCATCGGACTTTTCCAAAACCATTCTTAGATAATGGTTGAAAAAAAAAAGGGAGATTTACATTTTGTCTGGCTGAAGACATAAAACTTAGCGCTCTTGGGAGGCAACCCGACATGTAAATATTTTCAAAAAAAAAAAAAAAATTGCATGTTTGTGATTTTTGCCCCTATTGTCACTTTACCTATCCATATCAGGTAACTTCTCCTCTATCTTATTTGTTGCCCAGATAGACAACCCAAGAGGGGGGGGTGAATTGGGTTTTAAAATAATTTAGATAATTTAAAACGTTATGGATGATTAATTAAAAACTATTGCAAGTTATTTAATTAATTACTATGTGCTGTGAGTAATATGAAATGAGAAGAGGGAGAGACAATCAATCACAAACACAAGTTTTATAGTGGTTCGGAGCTATCCCTTGCTCCTACGTCCACTCCCCAAGTTTCTCTTGGGAATTCACTATAACCCCCTTTGGATTACAGCCGGTTGTTTTGCAAGCTCACAACCAAACTTGTTGTTTTACGAGCTCACAACGAACTCGGTCGGTTTTTCCAGGCTCACCGACTAGAACCGTCACCGATTGTTTTCCCGGGCTCACAATCAAACCCTTACACACGCTGGTTTTAAAACCGGCTCACCAACCAACCTTGAACCCCTTGATTCAATCCCCTGATTGAATCAAGTAAATACACGAGATGGAAGAAAACAGAAAATAGCTTCTCAAAAAGCAGATTTAAAACAATATAATCGTAAAGGAGTTAGAAGCCCTCAAACGCTTTTAAGATGGTGAAGAGGTGTGGCTTCTGGAACTCCGGTCTCCTCTTGAAAGAGTGGTCGACTTGAAAGCAGGAGGAGGAAGCTTTGAATGCTGGGAAGATGTTGGTGGAGCAGTAAATGCAGATCTCCCCTTTTTCTCGTTTAAGAGCACTTGCAAAGCTTGAAAACTCGAATGCTTGGAGTGGAATGTGTATTCTCTGTCTTGCTACAGTCTTCTGTGGCTATTTAAGCCAACCCCCACGGAAACTAGCCGTTACTCTACTTTTTCTGGCCGTTCTGCACACTCTGCGCAGCCTGACAATGTGACCGTTGGTGGGTTGGAGTCGACTCGCGCGATCAGGAATCGACTCGGCTGTAGCAGGAGTCGACTCGAGCTTTTCCGGAGTCGACTCGGCAACTGTTCCAAGTTTGAATTAAAGTTGCCGTCTTGACTGGGAGTCGACTCGTCTTGACCCGGAGTCGACTCGCCAACTTCTGGCGCTGACCTGGCAATTTTGGAGTCTGCTCATCCTCTGAAGTCCGTGGACCCAAATTTGAATTTTGTCCACTCGAGTCGACTCGTCTATCTTGGGAGTCGACTCGAATCTCAGAGCCCGAACTCCCGATTCTCTGACTTTTGGCTCATCCAGTCTTGGAGTCGACTCGAACTTCCTTGGAGTCGACTCGGCTCTCAGTTTCCGAAAGTTGGTCTTCTGCCTTTTGACGTGAAGCTTGTCTTGGAGTCGACTCGAGCTGTCTGGGAGTCGACTCGAATCTCAGAGCCCGAACTCCCGATTCTCTGACTTTTGGCTCATCCAGTTTTGGAGTCGACTCGAACTTCCTTGGAGTCGACTCGGCTCTCAGTTTCCGAAAGTTGGTCTTCTGCCTTTTGACGTGAAGCTTGTCTTGGAGTCGACTCGAGCTGTCTGGGAGTCGACTCGAATCTCAGAGGCAGTAACATGGTTTTCTGTCTGTCGATGGTCGCACAGTCTTGGAGTCGACTCGCGTACTGCGGGAGTCGACTCGAATCTCAGAGTCCATAAAACGCTCTCTGACTTTTTCTTTGTGTACCGCTGGGAGTCGACTCGCGTTCCACTGGAGTCGACTCGAATCTAAGATCTGAAAAACTGCTCTTTTATCCTTCTGTCTGTTTTCAGTCGGAGTCGACTCATACTGATTAGGAGTCGACTCGAGCTCGTGCCAGTGACCTTGATACGCTTGGAGTCGACTCGTGAAACTCGGGAGTCGACTCGAATCTCAGACATTGGTTCATGCAGAGTTCTTAACTTATCCAAAAGGTTATGAACCAAGTCTAGAGACACTGAGCAGGATTTTCACTGAAACACTCAATTGAATTCATTAGTAATCACACGATATACTCAAATGCTTTGAGCTCATCAAAATCAAACGGGGTTTTAATCAATCACTCCACAATCTCCCCCTTTTTGATGATGACAAAACTTTGAGTATATGTAAAATGAATTGCTCAATAAGTAATGAAATAAAATCCATAAATGAATTCAAATGTCTGAAAAATTTAATTTATCCAAGTTTGAAAGGTGTGAAACATTTAAATTTCGGAGTTAAAGCTCCCCCTTTCATTTGGAATTATATAAGCCTTCATATTATGCAATCAATTGTTTGGCTTATATGTTATTAATGATTTATCTTGATTAAAATTCAGATTCTCCCCCTCAACATATGCATTCAACTAGTTTTGATTTTCTGAATTTCCTTTTAATGCTTTGAAATTTTTGAACTAAATTTTTGTTTTTAGAGGGAAAATCTGTCAATTTGTTCTTGAGTACGATTCAGCTAATCTCCGAATATTCCTTGAATAGATTCTGGAGATTACTCCATTAGGAGCTCCAAAAGACAGATAATGAGCCTCGAGGTACCGAATCCACTGAGAACAAATTTGTGTGTGTTTTTAAGAGTTCTTTTACATATTTTATCCATATTTCTCCCCTTTTTACATATTTTATACATATTTCTCCCCCTTTTTGTCATCATATCAAAAAGGAAGCACTCACACACAATCAATGGCACAAATGGCACAATCAAACATCAAATGGCACAGTCAATTGGCACAGAAATGAAGATAAGATGTCTACTCATTGTATTGATATGAAGATGAATACATTTGAGCATACTATAAGTAAAGCAAGAACAATACAAAAGAAGACAAAACACCACTCAAAATCATCTATGACCTCCTCGAGGATGTGGCTCCACCTCTCGAGGATACATCTCCTCCTCTGGAGGATGTAGCTCCTCCTCTCGAGGATGTGGCTCCTCCTCTCGAGGATGCATCTCCACCTCTCGAGGATGTGACTCCTCCTCTCAATCGGCTCTGCTCCATGAGGAGGGCGACTGCCTCTGTCACATGGCCAAGCTGTGTGATGATAGACGTGGTGGCTCTGCTGTGCGTAGTGGAAAGCTCGGTCACCGACGTCTGAAGCCCAGTCACCGAGGTCTGAAGTGCATCCAGCTTGTCGATGAGTACATTCGACAAGCGCTCGGCCCCCTCGGTGGTGGTGTGCATGTCACGGCCTATCTCCTCTCGAAACTGTCGAGTGGTGCTCGTGATCTTACTCATGTTGCGGAACTGGGCCTGCATCAAATCCCTCATATTATATATCTCTTCCCGCACTTTAGCCGTCATGTCTGTTACGGCGGTCAAGGATGGCACCAATGCAGAGGATGGAGTGGGAGCAGGAGTGGGTGCAGGAGTGGGAGCTGGCACGGAACCTCGGAGCTCCCGGAGCAGCTCGTCTCTCAAATCTCGGACGATCTCCTGCCGCAGCTCCCGGAGCTGCTCTGGATCAATACGGACCTCCATAGGTGGTGGAGCTGAGGAGGAAGGTCCGGCAGAGGTAGTAGGAGCAGGAGGAGTGGATGGAAGGTCTGGATGGTCTGGGGAGTCTGGGTAGTCAAAATCTGGCTCAGGACTGGGTGATGGTCTGGTGGTCTGAGCAGTGAGAGTGGACTTCCTAACCCAGATCCCGTCTTTCTTCCGAAATTCCATCCTGTGCATGGTCCCCGTACCCAAGCGATCAGTCCATTGCAAGGCACGAGAGGGTTCCCTCTCAGGAATGGAAATTTCGTACTGCCTGAACAGGAGAGTGAATATCATCCCGTATGGGAGGGAGAGCCTAGGTCTATCCAGGGGCTCACACATATACCTATAAATGAGCTTGGGGAAGTTGACCGGGGTGTCCTGAAGAATGTAAGACATAATAGCTAGGTCCCTCTCATTCACAAAATCAAATCTCCCTATCTTAGGGAAGATGGACCTGGACAAAATGCTCAAAAGGATTCTCACTTCAATAGGAAGTGAGCTAGCAGATACTTCATCTAGGGGGGACTGAGGTGGCTGCCCTAAGACGATCGTAAGGGCCTCAAATCTATCCTCAGGATGTGCAGGAGCTACCCCTACTAATGGAAGGTGGAGGATATGGGCAATGAGATCCTCCGTGACACGTAATGGGACACCTAATACGGTGCCCTCAATACCTCCATCTCCCCGATGGACGGTACTGTAGAACTCTTGAACTAGGCCAGGATAGGTGGGAAGGTCCAAGGTGAGGAAGTACTCTAGACCCTGGGCTCTAAGCCTATCGCCTATGGTGAATCCTTCCCGGGAGAGGAAGTCGAAATCGACATACCTCCCGGTGGAAACGGCCTTCCCGGCCAATGGTCTAACATGAACCACCCTAGGCGGGGAACGATCCGGAGGTGGTTGCCTCGCGGGATCATGCCGCGCCTTGGAGCGCCGCTCGGGAACGGCCGCGGGACGGGACCTCTTCCTAACGACGGCCTTACGAGGCATCTTGACCTAAACGGGAAGAAAATACCTTGAGGACGATGAAGGACGGACAGAGGAAGCTCGGGACGGACCGGAAATGACCTAGGAACGGACGGAAACTCAATGTCCGGCGAAGAATCGACGGGAGAAGGCCTAGGAGACGATCGGGGATGACCTAGGAGTCGGCTCTAGGGCTTTGTGAACAGTGGCGGCTTGAGGAAAAGTGTTTGCGAAACGACAAACCTAGGGTTAAAAAGTCGGATCCCGACTGCGAGTCGACTCCCCTGAGTCTCGAGTCGACTCGACCTCGAGTCGACTCCAGAATATGCGCGAGTCGACTCCTCCTTTGCTGCCAACTTTGCGAGTCGACTCCCGCAAATGCGCGAGTCGACTCCCCCTTAGGAGCCGGCTCTGAACCTTACTCGAGTCGTCTCTAACCTTGGCACGTATTTAAAAATCATGCTATAGCCGTGCCAAATGAGGGAAAATCACCTAATTAAGGACTGATTTGATGATCATTGAATAGAAACTCTATTTTAACCTCATCAAAATCAATTAATCTAGTGGAAACTCCCACTAGGATGGATCAATCACTCCTAATCCCCTTCTAAGCACACTAAACCTCTCTTCACTTAGGGGTTTTGTGAAAATATCTGCTAATTGATTATCAGTACACACAAAGTGGAGTGACACATCACCATTCAATACATGATCTCTTATGAAGTGATGTCTTATCTCAATGTGTTTAGTTCTTGAGTGTTGAATTGGATTTTTAGTTAGATTTATGGCACTTGTGTTATCACAATTAATGGGGATTGCATCTTGTTTAATGCCATAATCTTCTAATTGTTGTTTAATCCATAAGATTTGTGCACAGCAACTCCCGGCTGCAACATATTCAGCTTCTGCAGTGGATAATGCAACCGAGTTTTGTTTCTTGCTAAACCATGAGATTAGGTTTTCTCCTAGAAATTGACAAGACCCGCTGGTACTTTTTCTATCAAGTTTACATCCAGCGAAGTCTGAATCTGTGTACCCTATTAAGTTTAGACTAGATTCTTTAGAGTACCACAGTCCTATGTTCTTAGTTCCTATTAAGTATTTAAAGATTCTTTTAACTGCAGCTAGGTGTGATTCTTTAGGATTAGCCTGATATCTAGCACACATGCACACACTAAACATAATATCAGGTCTACTTGCAGTAAGATACAGTAAAGAACCTATCATACCTCTATAAAGTTTTTGATCGACGGATTTACCTGATTCATCTTGGTCTAACTTACATGATGAGCTCATGGGGGTGCTGATTGATTTGTTTCCCTCCATATCAAACTTCTTGAGCATCTCCTTGATATATTTTGCTTGATTGATGAAGATGCCTTCTTCAGATTGTTTGATTTGAAGCCCGAGGAAGTAGTTCAGCTCTCCCATCATGCTCATCTCAAACTCACTCTGCATCAAATCAGCAAACTCTTCGCAGAGGCGATTGTTAGTAGCACCAAAAATGATATCATCAACATAAATCTGTACTAATAACATATCCTTATTTTGCTTTTTCAGAAATAATGTTGTGTCTACATTTCCCCTAGAGAATTCATGTTCTAATAGGAATTTACTAAGTCTCTCATACCATGCTCTAGGTGCTTGTTTTAACCCATAAAGTGCTTTGTTTAGTTTATACACATGATTAGGGTATTGATGGTTTTCAAAACCAGGAGGTTGTTCTACATACACCTCCTCATTAATATACCCATTTAAAAATGCACTCTTTACATCCATTTGAAATAGTTTGAAATCCTTAGAGCATGCATATGCTAATAATAGTCTAATAGCCTCAAGTCTAGCTACGGGAGCAAAGGTTTCATCAAAGTCTATACCTTCTTCTTGATTATAACCCTTTGCTACTAGTCTAGCCTTATTCCTTATAACAATTCCATTTTCATCTAGCTTATTTTTATATATCCATTTTGTACCTATAATTGGATATTCAGAAGGTCTCTCTACTAGTTCCCACACTTTGTTTCTAGTAAATTGGTTTAGTTCTTCTTGCATTGCATTTATCCAATTTACATCATTTTCGGCTTCTTCTATATGTTTGGGCTCAAAGTGTGAAACAAAGGCTAGATGATTATTCAAATTCCTAAGGGATGCTCTAGTCCTAACCGGTTGTGATGGATCATCTAGAATTAGTTCCTTAGGATGCCCATGAGCATACCTCCAAGCTTTTGTTAACCCATGATCCGCTATAGGCTCTTGGTTTGATGATTCTCCTTCAATCAACTTTTGATCATCTTGTAATCCCATCTCATCTATCTTTTCTTCAAGTATTTCAATATCATCATCAAAATTAACCTTCTTACTAGATGAGATGTCACTAGAGTCATCAAAAACTACATGTATAGATTCTTCTATAACTAGGGTTCTTTTATTAAAGACTCTATAGGCTTTACTAGTTGTAGAATAACCTAAGAATATTCCTTCATCAGATTTAGGATCAAATTTCCCTAGATTATCTTTCCCATTATTATGTACAAAACACCTACATCCAAAAACATGAAAATAGTTAACCTTTGGTTTTCTGTTTTTCCACAGTTCATATGGTGTTTTCTTTATGATGGGTCTTAATAGAACTCTATTTAATATATGGCAAGAAGTATTAATGGCTTCTCCCCAAAAGTACTTAGGGAGGTTACTTTCACATAACATCGTTCTAGCCATTTCCTCTAGTGTTCTATTTTTCCTTTCCACAACTCCATTTTGTTGTGGTGTCCTAGGTGCTGAGAAATTATGGGTTATCCCCTTTTTACTACAAAATTCATCAAATAATTGATTTTCGAATTCGGTACCATGGTCACTTCTAATAGCTATAACTGAGGATTCTCTAGCATTTGTTACTTCCTTATGGAACTTCTTAAACATAGAAAATGCTTGATCCTTATGCGCTAGAAACATGACCCATGTGTACCTAGAGTAATCATCTACTATAACTAGACCATATTTATTTCCACCTAGGCTTGTTATTCTAGTTGGACCAAATAAGTCCATATGTAATAGTTCTAATGGCCTAGAGGTAGAGACACATTTTATAGATTTAAATGAGTTCCTAGATTGTTTGCCAAATTGACATGCTTCACAAATTTTGTTCTTTTCAAATTTTAATTTTGGCAAACCTATCACGGAATCTCTTTTAACAAGTTTAGTTATTGTGTCCATGCTTGCATGACCTAACTTACGGTGCCATAACCAACTAGCATCACTTTCTTTAGTTTCATTAACAACTAAACATTGGTTATGTTTTGCTAGATCTTCTAGGTCTACCACATATACATTTCCATGTCTAATCCCTTTAAAAACTAAGCTATGATCATTAGGATTTGTTATAATGCATAGTGATGTTTTAAACATAACATCATATCCTTTATCACATAATTGACTAATGCTTAACAAGTTATGCTTAAGACCATCAACATATCTAACATTATCTATAAAAGTAGAAGGGGTGATTTGAACTTTACCAATACCAATGATGTGACCTTGGTTGTTGTCTCCAAAAGTCACAGCACCTCCCTTCTTAGCTTCAAGGGTGAAAAATTGATCTTTATCACCCGTCATGTGCCTTGAGCAGCCACTATCCAAATACCAGCAATTTTTGTTGACCTTGGCTGCAAGACACTCCTACACAAGCAAATCATGTCATCTTAGGTACCCAAGTTTTCTTGGGTCCTTCATGGTTAGTCAAGTTGGTTCCTTTTGGAACCCATACCCTTTTAATTTTTCTTTTAGTTTTACTTTTCCTAAAATTACATACATTTGCTTTATGACCTATTGTACCACAACAAAAGCAGGTTATTTTCTTAGTTTTTGTTTCCCCAGCTTTAACAAAGAAGTTACTAAGAAGTTTTTGCTTATTCCTTGGTTTATACCCTAAACCCGCTTTATTAAATACCGCACGTTGACTATTTAGTATCATGTTTAATTTTTCAGAGCTATATGTGAATTTTTCAACTATGGGTTTATATTTGTTAAGTTCTTTGGTTATTGTTTGTTTTTCGGCTTTTAGATCATTAAGTTCTTTAGTGAGATCCTTATCTAAGGTTTGTTTACATTTTTTAAATTCTGAAAATTCCTTAGTTAGTTTTTCATTTTCTTTAGTTAAGGTGTTAGTCTTTTGAGTTAATAGTTGGTTACTTGTTTTAAGTTCTATATTTTCTTTGGTGATTAAATCCTTATCCTTAACTAATTTATCGTATTTATGTAAGTATAATTGATTAGCTAATTTTAGTTCTTTATTCTTAAGATTTATGGCCTTATATTCTACCATCAGTTCATTAAATGCATCATAAAGTTCATCAAAAGAAAAATCGGAATGCGTATCGGAAGTTACCTCGTCTTCGTTGGCCATGAAGCAGAAATTGGCCTTTTCTTCTTGTTCCTCGTCAGATGAGGAGGATGATGAGTCGGAGTCGGATAGTGTAGTGACAAGAGCTTTCTTCTTCTTGTACTTACTCCCCTTCTTCAGTAAGGGGCATTCAGCTCTTATGTGACCCGGCTTCTTGCACTCGTAACACCCAATCCCCTCGTTTTCTCTTTCCTTACCTTTGTCCTTCCGGTAGAAATTTGAGGGCCCTCTCCTTTGATGATAAGACTTCTTGTGGTTGATGAATTTCTTGAATTTGCGCACAAGAAGAGCCTCACCACCATCTTCCTCATCTTCTTCTTCTTCACTGCTGCTGCTGCAAGATAAGTCCTTGTTAGAAGAAGTAGATTTTAAAGCTATTACCTTTTTCTTATGGGAAGACTCTTCCTCGTTGTGTTGTTTCATGGTGAGCTCGTGAGTCATCAGGGATCCAAGGAGCTCTTCAAGTGGAAGCTTGTTCAAGTCTTTAGCTTCTTGGATCGCCGTCACTTTAGCTTCCCAAGACCTTGGTAGACACCGAAGGATTTTCCTGACAAGATCACTGTTAGTATAACTCTTGCCAAGGCTTTTTAGGCCATTGACAATGTCAGTAAACCTAGTGAACATACTAGTGATTGTCTCATTAGAATCCATTTTAAATAGTTCATACTTATGAACCAATATATTAATTTTGGATTCTTTAACTTGATTTGTGCCCTCATGGGTCACTTCAAGCCTATCCCAGATCTCTTTTGCAGAGTTGCAAGTAGAGACCCTATTGAATTCATTTCGGTCTAAGGCACAATAAAACACGTTCATAGCCTTAGAGTTTAGTTGTGCCTTCCTCATGTCATGTTCATCCCAATCCTTTTCTAGTTTGGGTACCTTGACACCATCTATATATATGGACGGGATGTATGGGCCATTTACTACAATGGTCCACATCTCATAGTCTTGGGATTGGATGAATATTCTCATCCTAGTCTTCCAATATGAGTAGTCAGATCCATTGAAGAAAGGGGGTCTTTGGGTGGACTGACCCTCAATGTGAGAAGATCCAAATGGGGTTGTCATTTTGATCTTTTAACTCTTGAGTGGAAGAGTTTTTGGCTCTGATACCACTTGTTGCCCAGATAGACAACCCAAGAGGGGGGGGTGAATTGGGTTTTAAAATAATTTAGATAATTTAAAACGTTATGGATGATTAATTAAAAACTATTGCAAGTTATTTAATTAATTACTATGTGCTGTGAGTAATATGAAATGAGAAGAGGGAGAGACAATCAATCACAAACACAAGTTTTATAGTGGTTCGGAGCTATCCCTTGCTCCTACGTCCACTCCCCAAGTTTCTCTTGGGAATTCACTATAACCCCCTTTGGATTACAGCCGGTTGTTTTGCAAGCTCACAACCAAACTTGTTGTTTTACGAGCTCACAACGAACTCGGTCGGTTTTTCCAGGCTCACCGACTAGAACCGTCACCGATTGTTTTCCCGGGCTCACAATCAAACCCTTACACACGTTGGTTTTAAAACCGGCTCACCAACCAACCTTGAACCCCTTGATTCAATCCCCTGATTGAATCAAGTAAATACACGAGATGGAAGAAAACAGAAAATAGCTTCTCAAAAAGCAGATTTAAAACAATATAATCGTAAAGGAGTTAGAAGCCCTCAAACGCTTTTAAGATGGTGAAGAGGTGTGGCTTCTGGAACTCCGGTCTCCTCTTGAAAGAGTGGTCGACTTGAAAGCAGGAGGAGGAAGCTTTGAATGCTGGGAAGATGTTGGTGGAGCAGTAAATGCAGATCTCCCCTTTTTCTCGTTTAAGAGCACTTGCAAAGCTTGAAAACTCGAATGCTTGGAGTGGAATGTGTATTCTCTGTCTTGCTACAGTCTTCTGTGGCTATTTAAGCCAACCCCCACGGAAACTAGCCGTTACTCTACTTTTTCTGGCCGTTCTGCACACTCTGCGCAGCCTGACAATGTGACCGTTGGTGGGTTGGAGTCGACTCGCGCGATCAGGAATCGACTCGGCTGTAGCAGGAGTCGACTCGAGCTTTTCCGGAGTCGACTCGGCAACTGTTCCAAGTTTGAATTAAAGTTGCCGTCTTGACTGGGAGTCGACTCGTCTTGACCCGGAGTCGACTCGCCAACTTCTGGCGCTGACCTGGCAATTTTGGAGTCTGCTCATCCTCTGAAGTCCGTGGACCCAAATTTGAATTTTGTCCACTCGAGTCGACTCGTCTATCTTGGGAGTCGACTCGAATCTCAGAGCCCGAACTCCCGATTCTCTGACTTTTGGCTCATCCAGTCTTGGAGTCGACTCGAACTTTCTTGGAGTCGACTCGGCTCTCAGTTTCCGAAAGTTGGTCTTCTGCCTTTTGACGTGAAGCTTGTCTTGGAGTCGACTCGAGCTGTCTGGGAGTCGACTCGAATCTCAGAGCCCGAACTCCCGATTCTCTGACTTTTGGCTCATCCAGTTTTGGAGTCGACTCGAACTTTCTTGGAGTCGACTCGGCTCTCAGTTTCCGAAAGTTGGTCTTCTGCCTTTTGACGTGAAGCTTGTCTTGGAGTCGACTCGAGCTGTCTGGGAGTCGACTCGAATCTCAGAGGCAGTAACATGGTTTTCTGTCTGTCGATGGTCGCACAGTCTTGGAGTCGACTCGCGTACTGCGGGAGTCGACTCGAATCTCAGAGTCCATAAAACGCTCTCTGACTTTTTCTTTGTGTACCGCTGGGAGTCGACTCGCGTTCCACTGGAGTCGACTCGAATCTAAGATCTGAAAAACTGCTCTTTTATCCTTCTGTCTGTTTTCAGTCGGAGTCGACTCATACTGATTAGGAGTCGACTCGAGCTCGTGCCAGTGACCTTGATACGCTTGGAGTCGACTCGTGAAACTCGGAAGTCGACTCGAATCTCAGACATTGGTTCATGCAGAGTTCTTAACTTATCCAAAAGGTTATGAACCAAGTCTAGAGACACTGAGCAGGATTTTCACTGAAACACTCAATTGAATTCATTAGTAATCACACGATATACTCAAATGCTTTGAGCTCATCAAAATCAAACGGGGTTTTAATCAATCACTCCACATTATTACTGTTTTAAATTTTCTTTCACATTGAGAACAATGTTAGATTTAGGTGTGGGGGAGAGAATATTTTTGATTTTTTTATGCAATTAAAAAAAAATTATTAAAATTAAAAATAATAATAATAAAAAAGGAGATTTCAAATTTTTAACTCAAAATCCAATCTTTTTGGCTGTATAAAGTAGGAATTGCTTTGACAATAGCTTTGAGTTAAGGAATATGATAGCAGTTCTAGCTTAAGTTTTCATCCCACCTATCTTCTGCTAACATGATACAAGATGATTTAGCACCTACACGTAAGCACATGAATAGTGGGGTATGTAAACTTACGACTAATATGAATACTTTTAATCTTCGGAATAATTGAGAGTTATATGTGTGATGGACACCCTAACCTAACCCCAAAAAAAAAAAAAAGAAAAAAAAAAGAGAAAAAAAAAGAGATAAAATAAAATAAAATAATGAGTTTAATTTAAAGTCTTCTCACTGAGTAACCGGGCCTCTTGCCTGGCAAGCAGCGAGTGTTCGCGTAAAAAGGTGAGGATGATTGAGATTAAACTCTGAGTGACTAATTTGGCCTTGAAGCCTAGTTAACTTGAGTTATTAAGCCTGTTAGGGTGTCTCTACACCTAGTGCCCTGAGCCATCTGGATCGGGAGTCATTGGCCTAACACTCGCTACATGGGTTAGCTAGAAAGCTTAATAAGGCTAGATATTGCACAAGTCATTCTTCTTAGTATTCAGTATGAAATATATATATATATATATATGAATAAATAAATCCGGGGTGTTCATTACCATTTAACTCTAGAAAGTCTTGAAAAATGGAGTAATCATGTTGGAAGTAAGTAAAAGCCACTCATTTATATGATACTATCTTGCACCTCACTACATTCTTGACTTGTTAGCAGATAGATTGGGTGTAATGAAACTTGAGTTAGAGTCTGTTTAAATATGATAACAACAAGTCTCTATTGTCCTTGCAATTCTAGTTTCATACAGTAATACCTGTTCAAATTTCGAGTTAAAAATTGGAAATCCCTAACTGATGAAGTTTGTGGGTAACTTCACTGCAAACCCTCACGAGACAACACTCGTCCACTAGGGTAACTTAGGGGTTTAAAGGCTTGTTGCACATGCTAAGTGCAATCGTAATGCTCTACGAAAGTGAGTATTTATCTTAGTTCATGTATATATAATAATTAATACTTTTGCACTCTCATTTCTGCACTAAATTGCTAGAGACTAGCAATAAGCTGGTTGGGGGGTGTGATGAGAGCACAAAAGTGCAATCATCAGACCATTTTAATTAATATTTTAGCTAATCATTAATAATAAAATTAACTAATTAACGTGGTATTTGTGTTTAAGTGCAGTAATCCAAGAAACCAATTAACTTTAGGATTGAGCCCAATGCCCGGCAGCCCGAGCTCAAGTCAAGCCAGCATCTTTCAGGGCCTGTCTGACTTCATCCCACGATACAACACAACATCGCAAGCATCCCATGTTTCATGTCCAGCCCAACTGTGATTCGAGCTCCCAATCACGTGCATCAACATATCAGCCATTGATTCTGGTATCGCACCTACCTGACCCATGCATGGCAAAAACCAGCGTCATCCCCGTGCCAGCCAGCGTGCCATGCATGGCACGTTCCCCTCATCTCAGCAATCAGCCCGTCATCCCCGTGCCAGCCAGCATCTTCCCCGAATATCTCTTGCCATCAAGGAGCCACCTCCGCACTCCGTTCCAGATCAACATCTCCCGCTTCCAATCCGGCACCCAAAGAAGGAAACCCATCACCTCTTCTTCCGGTGGAACACGTCCGCTGCCAGTTCCCGTGATCCAGCCTCCACTGCGTCCGTGAATCAGCGCCCCTCATGCAGTTTCTTCCGCCCGTTTCAAAGATCTCCAACTTCATCCCAGCCGGTCCGTTTGTTCATCCCAGCAATCATGGAAGATCCCCGCCCTCCCGTGATTCCGAATCCTTCCCAAATCAAGCTGTCCGCATTCATCGTCCGACTGCAAGCATCCCATGATCGGCTCCTCCCAGCGCCCGGATCCACGTCCCCACCTTCCATCCGCATCGCTGCCAGCCCCTCGTCCGTGATCCGGCGATCCCGCACCGCGTCCGAGCTCCGCAATCACCGTCGCTGCCAGCTCGTCCCCAACGCGTCTCCAAGGGCTATAAAAGGGGGAAGAAGGCAGGAGGAAGGAGGGGGGGGAGCTCTCGGCTGGGGGTTGAGCCAAAGACCAGGAAGAGAGCTCGGTTTGGGGTGGGAACGAGGAGAGGAGAGAGCTCGGGTTGGGAGAGAAGGAAGAAAAGAAGAAACAGAGCGTTGCTCTGTTTTCTTTGGAAAGAAAGAAAAAAAAAAGGGGAAGTAATATTTTATGTCCACCGTGGGAAAGAGAAGGGGGAAGAGATTTGTTTTTGTTTTATTTTCTTTATTTTATTTGCAGAATAGAAGGAGTATTAGGCCTCTAATCTCTATTTTTATTTTTAATGAAATTCATCAATTTTCTTTTATGAAATCCGTGTTCTAGGTCCATTTTAATGTTTGCTTTAAATACAATATATTAATTTTCTTTTATGCAATCCTTGTTCTAGGTTTAGTTTAATTTCTGTTTTCTTTATGCAATGGTTTAATTTTTCTTTTTATGCAGTTTCTTCTTGTTTTCATCCATTTTTATTTATGCCAGAGCTTTTCTTTGATTAGTTAAAAATATAAATGCTCTTTAAATCTAAGTACATGTCTTTTTATTATTTTTAAATAAAAAAATAATAATTCTCCGGTAGACTAGAGAATTCATCATCATCCCCAAAGTAATGTTTTTCTTTTATCATTCAAAAATCGATTTCAAATCCGAGTGAACGTTTTAATTTTTATGCAACTCCAATCGCCTCCCTGTGGATCGACCTCTTACGACCACTATTCTTCGAGTAGAACAGGTAAGAGTAGAAATTAAATTTTAAACTTTGTCCGTCGGTTCTAACAACGATCTGTCTAGCGTATTTTTAGGTAGGCAGGAATCGGGCGAACACTAGGATGAGGATATTCATTCAAGCTTTAGACTATGAATTATGGTACATCATTACTAGAGGGCCTCACACACCCACACTTAATATAGAGGACACTATCATACCCAAACCAGAAAAGGATTGGAATGAAAGTGATATAAGATTGGCACAATTAAATGCAAAAGCTATAAATGTACTTTATTGCTCTTTAGATATAAATGAATTTAACAGAATATCTACTTGCATCTCTGCTAAAGAAATTTGGGACAAACTTGAGGTCACTCATGAAGGGACCAATCAAGTTAAGGAGTCAAAAATAAACATATTAGTACACAAGTATGAATTGTTTAAAATGGAATCTACTGAGTCCATAACTGATATGTTTACTCGTTTTACTCAAATTATAAATGGGCTTAAGAGTTTAGGAAAGTCTTACACTAACTCTGAATTGGTGCGAAAAATTCTCAGGTCTCTACCAAGAATTTGGGAGGCCAAGGTAACCGCAATTCAGGAAGCTAAGGACCTCAACACACTGCAATTAGAGGAACTTCTAGGATCACTCATGACCCATGAGTTGACAATGAGGAAAAATTTGGAAGAAGAGGTCAAGAGAAGAAAGCCCATTGCCCTAAAGACTACCACCCCTAAACAACAAACTGAATCAGAAGATTCAGATAATGATGATGAATTTGATGAAGAAGGGATGGCTGTGCTTGGAAGAAAATTCAAAAAATTTATGAGAGGTAAGAATAGATTTTATAAAAAGAAATCCTTCCTCAAAGGTAGCTCAAGCAAAGAAAAGGGTAAGGACAAAGAAAAAGAAAAAGAAACTCCTATTTGCTATGAGTGTAACAAACCCGGGCATTATAAGATAGATTGCCCAGATTTGAAATGGATGGCAAGAAAACTGAAAAAGAAGAACTTCATGGCTGAATGGAGTGAAAGTGAGGAGTCAAGTTCGGAAGAGGAAGATCATCAAGAGACGGCCCAAATGTGTCATATGGCCAATGACGATGAGGTAGATTCTGAACTTGAATGTGATTTTACTGTTGACGAATTACATAATGCATTCTTAGAACTCATGGAAGAACATAAGAAGCTTATCATTAAAAATAAAGTTCTAAAAGAAGAAAATCAATCTCTTATCAAAGATAAGTTAAAACTGTCTCATAACTATGAAATATTAAGTAGGAAACTTACAAATGAAACCAAGATTCTAATTGCTGAAAACATCAAGTTAAAAGATGATGCTGAAAAATATAAATCCTTGGTAGATAAATTTACACTTAGCTCTACCAAATTAAATATGATTCTTGATAGTCAAAAAGCTATATATGATAAGGCTGGATTAGGATATAAAACAAATAGGAAACAAAAATTCTTAAAGAACATTTTTGTAAAAGCTAAAAATGAAAATATTACTTGTCATTGCTGCAACAAATTAGGACATAAAGCATACGAATGTAACTATAGAAAGTCCAGTCAAAACAAATTAAGTATTAATCAAAAGATTAAATTCAAGAAAGTTTGGGTTCCAAAAGGAACATCAAGTACTAACCCTAAAGGACCCAACATAGCTTGGATACCTAAAGCTCTTTCTTGATCTTGATTGCAGGGGTGTCTTGCAGCTGATAAAGTGGAAAAACGATGGTATCTAGATAGCGGCTGTTCAAGACACATGACCGGTGACGTAGACCAATTTGTCACCTTGGAATCAAAGAAGGGTGGAGTAGTAACCTATGGAGACAATGGTAAAGGACATATCATTGGAAAGGGTAAAATTTTTATTACTCCATCCATTTTTATAGAAAATGTCTTATTAGTTAAGGGATTGAAGCATAATCTGCTTAGCATAAGTCAATTTTGTGATAAAGGGTTTAAAGTTACATTTGAAGCATCTGTATGCATAATCACAAATCCTAAAGATAATAGCATTGTACTTGTAGGACAAAGGCAAAGAAATATTTACTTGGTAGATCTTCATGATGTAGGCAAGAAAAATGGATTATGCTTAATTACTAATGAAGAAAAGAAAAATGAAACAAGTTGGCATTGGCATCGTAGACTAGGACATGCTAGTATGGAATTAATCTCAAAACTAGTCAAGAAGGAATTAATAAAGGATGTGCCAAAATTGATTTTTGAAAAGGATAAAATCTGTGGACCATGTTCTTTGGGAAAACAAACTAGATCATCTTTCAAATCAAAGAATATAGTATCAACAACTAGGCCTTTTGAACTTATACACATGGATTTATTTGGACCCACTAGAACTGCGAGTCTAGGAGGGAAGAAGTATGGACTAGTTATTGTTGATGATTTTTCAAGATATACATGGGTTTCATTTTTGGCACATAAGAATGAAGCATTTTCAGAATTCTTGAAACTATACAATAATATCATAAATGAAAAGAAACTCACCTTAGTAGCAATTCGAAGTGATCATGGTACTGAATTTGAAAATCAACACTTTGAAGAATTTTGTACTAAAAATGGTATTTCACATCAATTTTCAGCACCTAGAATGCCTTAACAAAATGGGGTTGTTGAAAGAAAAAATAGGACATTGGCAGATATTGCACGCACAATGTTGTGTGAGTCAAATCTTCCAAAGTACTTTTGGGCTGAAGCTATAAGCACTGTGTTGCCCAAAGATGGTCACCCAAGAGGGGGGTGAATTAGGTGTTTTAAAACTTTTTGTCTAATTAAAAATAAAACACACAAATGTATGAGCTAAAGTAAAAATAAAGGTATGAAAACGGACAATCGCAAACACAAGCTTTTATAGTGGTTCGGAGCTTCCACTGCTCCTACATCCACTCTCCAAAGCACCTTTGGGAATTTCCACTATAATCCAAGATTACAGTACGGTAGTTTTGCGAGTTCACTACCCAACTCGTTGTTTTACACCGGGCTAACAACGAACCCTATAACCCCCAATTTCACCTAGGCTTGGGACGCCTTTCCCTTGTTCCAAGTCCCTTGACTGGAACAAGCACAATATTGAAAAAGTTTTACAAAAAATTTGAAAGCTCTAAATAAGCAAATATAACATTGATAAACAATGAAACCCGGAAGAACCCTTTTAGCCGTTGGAAGCGTGGGAAATGGTGGTTCTTCCGATGTGGATCGCGTTGGCTTAAATGTGAGCTTTGAATGCCGAACGGGAGAGAGTAGTTGAGCACGAAATCAGTTGGGAAACTTGAAGGCACTTGATTTATTCACTTGAATGCACTGACTCCCTTGAACCTCTTTTTCTTTCTTCTCTCTTGAATGATCTTGTGTTGGGTTGGTGAGAAGTTGTTGGAAAGCACTTAAGAGCTCCCTTTTATAGCCCAAAAAGCAAATATAGCCGTTAGAGATAAAGTTAAAGAGATTTGAAATTCAAACCAAACCTGCAAAAGTTGTCAGTCGCGTCCCAGGTGCTCCGGAGACGTCTCCGCTTCATCGCGAGACATCTCGGCTGTAAGATTTTACTTTTGACGATGTTTGGGGTCGACTCGGCGCTTTACGGGGACGACTCTGGAAATGAGCCGTTTGAATACTTGTTTTTCTGTTTTTCTGAGAGGGTCGCCTCGGCACTTTACGGGGACGTCTCGGCTTATTTGCGCTTTTTGCATGGGGACGACTCCGCTGCCTTGGGGACGACTCCGCCGTTATATCTCCGAAAAACAAGTCTTCTGAAATTCTCTGAGAGAGTCGACTCTGCTCTTTCAGGGGACGACTCGGAAAGTCTGCTTTTTACTTGCGGGGACGACTCCGCGTCCTGTGGAGACGGCTCGCGCGCATCTCTTGAAATCAGCCTTTCTGCCGCCACTGAGAGAGTCGACTCCGCTACTGAGAGAGTCGACTCCGACCCTGCGAGACGCCTCGCCAGGTGCCGGGGACGTCTCCAAACGTGCCAGTTCTTCCTGTTTGTGCCAGAGACGTCTCTGGGACAAACCGGAGACGTCTCGGCTGTTCCTGATCTGTTTTCTTCAACTCAAAAAATTCTTCAATAAATTCATAAAAATTATGGAAACTTGCCTAGACATTTCTTAACAATATTCTTAATTAATCACCTAAAATTCTCAAGTAAATTGTTAAGATAAATGGAATTATACTCTAGTGTTTTGTATTCATCAAAATCCATTAGGGGGTCAACAATCTCCCCCTTTTTGATGATGACAAAACACTGAGTATATGCAAAATTCGAAATTTAAACATATACACAGTATTTGATCAGATGTACAAGTATAATGTTTTGATTAGAGCTAGATACAGTGTGCATAATTCAAAATAGTCAATTTTCAGTTCTATCCTTATGCATAAGATTGATCTTAATAGCTCTTAAGCAATTTTAGCATATCAACTGAATTTGAATCAAGTTAAAATGAGATATTGATGCTAAAGATAATTGAAAGTTAAGTTCTTTTTGACTCCCCCTTTCTTTTCCAGAAGGGCAATTATCTTAAAGCCAATATTCTTCAATTTTGCATTCCCTATTGGTTCTACTCCATATATAAGTTCTATATATCTACTCCCCCTTTTTGTCATCAACAATGAAGGGGACAAATTATACGTAGGTACTTAAAACACAATTCCTAGGGAAATTCAGCATATTACAATGAATCACTCAAAGATATTCAAGTTATGCTCCCACTATCTATTGTTTTATTAATGAATTCAGAATTCATTTCTCTCCCCCTTTGATATTCAGGTTGTGCTCTCCCTGTAAAAGTAATTCATTTCAGACCTTTGTAAAAGTAATTGTGCTCCCCCTGTTTTGTATGCATTCATAAATTGTGTCAAATTTGAGCACTTAAGGTATGTTATGAGATCTTTAAGGCACATCATAGAGTCACATACACAGAGTCAAAAATGTACACAAGGTTTCAAAAGAAATTGTATGTCATTCATATATCATTGTAAACCTTTGAAATCATTACAAAGTTAAAAGAGGAGATCATTACAAGTATTCATCTCTAATACAAAAAGTGTTTCAAAATGAGCCTAGGGTTTACAAAAGAAGAACCCTAGATGTCTACAAAATGTCCCTCATCGGCAACGTTGCTCATAAGCCCTACAAGCTGCATCTATAAATGCATTGATGGAATCTAATAATGTTTTGAACTGCTCTCCCTGGACTGATGAAAGACTGCCACTAGTGCTTCAAATTCAATGCTTGCCCTTTCAATTCTTCCTCGAAGTTGGGCAACCACAGTGCCCACATTACCTCTAGGGCTTGTCAGTTCTTGAAGGCTATTTGAAATGGTCCTCAAGCTGTCTTGTAGCTCAATTGATCTGAAGGCTTGGGTGGCATTCACACTAACTAGTTCTTGCGCTGTAGCTTCTATCTGAGCTCTAATTTCCTTCAGCTCTTGTAGAATCCCTTCATGTGAGGCTCTGATGGGGGCCAACTCAGTAGAGATCATCGATCTCATCTCCTCCCTCATCTGCTGGCAAATTACAGATGCTAAAGTGCGTATCTGGTCTTCTGATAGGGAGTAGGGCCCACTGACTGGAGGAGGTGGTGGCATGTATGTGGAAGGTCCAGCTGAGCTGGAGAGTACATCAGGAAAGTCCATGTGGCTTTGTGGAGGAGAGTGGTGGTCAGGCTCCTGAAGTGGGATCTCAGGCTCTAGGGTTTGAGCTTTTCTCTTTGGTACCTTGACCCATGACCCATCTACCTTGTGAAACTCCATTCTTCGCATTGTGCTCTCATTATAATAGTCGGTGTTTCTCAAGGGTTTTGCAGGTTCATTTTTTGGAATAGGTACTTTGAAATGTTTGAAGAGTAGGGTAAGGATCATCCCATAAGGTATGCTAAACCTAGAATACCTATGACATGTAGCAATGTAGTTCAACATAAGTCTAGGGAGGTTTAGGGGAATCCCTAGTAGGATGTGGTGCATGATAACTAGGTCTCGCTCCGAAACAAAATCGAAGCGACCGGTTTTTGGAAACAAGACCCGGTTGACAATACTCAAAAGTAGTCTCATCTCGGCATTTAGGTCTTGTGAGTTCACTACATCAAGAGGGCCGCAGTCCTCTCGTCCTAAAAGCAAGTTTAGGGCTATTTCCCTTTGGGGATGTGAGGTAGGAGCCTCACCGTCCTTAGGGATTTGCAAAACGCTAGATAGGACATCTTCATTAATCTCTACCAACGTCCCCCGGACATGTGCAGTGTACCCTAAGTCCCCTAAGGCCATATTGCTAAATAGTTCTCTAACTAGGCCGGGGTAGGTCGATGTATTGAGGGTACAAAGGTGTTCCCAACCTTGGGCACGGAGTCTCTCTCCAATAGAGAACCCCTCACTATCTAGAAAATGAAAATCTATGTACCTTCCAGTGGTTACTGTGCGATTCGCACAGGAAATGGTCGCGGTTGGCGGAGCAACCAGAGGAGACGGCGCGGAAGGCTCTTCCCTCCGTTCCTCACCGTTGGTCGCTGCCCTAGGACGCCTCCCACCAGTCCTCCTAGCTCTTTTAGGTGCCATTGAATGGAAAACCTAGGGAAATGAGGAGAAAGAGGCTAGGGTTTGTGTTGGAGAGAAAATGGAGGCTAGGGTTTTTGTTTTTGTCGGGGATGAAAGGGATAGCTCGGGTCGGCTCGAGCTGTTTTGACCTATTTTAAAAACCCTCGTTCGGTCCCCGAGACATCTGCGATTTGCCAGAGACGTCTCCGGCACTGAAAAATTTCAGACTGATTTGTAACCTTTTCCCAATTTATTTTATTTAACCACATTAATCAACATGATTTCTTTTGGTGAATACAGAGTGAGTTTGTTTGTGATCCTCCCCCTTAATAATACATCCTATAAAAGTTTGATAATGATTTTTGAATAATTAATGTTGAAATGAGGAATGTTTGACCAAATTTCGAATACCTATGAAATAGGCTCTGAAAATATCTCCATGAAGAGTCCAAAGGAGGGTAACCATCCTCCGGAAAGTCAAACAGTTCGTTATTTAGCTTAGATGGATTCATGCTTTCACTTATGGACCTTGAGGTGGATTACAGTTTGTGTAGCCAAGCATTGCAATACAAGTTGAATTTATTTGCTAGGATCATACAAGATCAAAGCATTCCTTAAGAAGTTGAACCTATCTTTACAAAGGAGCTTTGTAAAGATATCGGCCAATTGATTTTCAGTACATACATATTCAATCATCACATCATTTTTCAGCACATGATCCCTAATAAAGTGATGCCTAATCTCTATGTGCTTTGATTTAGAGTGTTGGACAGGATTTTTTGTTAAATTAATTGCGCTTGTATTATCACATTTAATTGGTATATTATCCATTTTGATACTGAAGTCTTCAAGTTGTTGCTTAATCCAAAGAACTTGGGCACAACAGCTTCCAGCTGCAATGTACTCAGCCTCAGCTGTGGACAAGGCAACTGAATTTTGTTTCTTGCTAAACCAAGAAACCAAATTAGCACCCAAGAATTGACATGTGCCACTTGTGCTTTTTCTGTCGAGTTTGCACCCGACAAAATCAGCATCGGAATAAGCAATTAAATTTATGTCAGATTGTTTAGAATACCATAAGCCTACATTAGATGTCCCTACTAGATATCTAAAAATTCTTTTAACAGCTTGCAGGTGTGATTCCATAGGACCTGCTTGGTATCTAGCACACATACAAACACTGAATAATATATCTGGTCTACTAGCAGTAAGGTAAAGTAAAGAGCCTATCATACCTCTGTACAATTTGCAGTCTATACTTTTACCTTTTTCATCTTTGTCAAGCTTGCAACTTGAGCCCATGGGTGTGCTGATTTCCTTTGCATTCTTCATCTTGAATTTTTCCAACATTTCCTTGATATATTTGGACTGACTGATGAAGATGCCTTCCTTTGATTGTTTTATTTGTAGCCCAAGGAAGAAGTTAAGCTCACCCATCATGCTCATTTCAAATTCTCCCTGCATAAGCTTGGCAAACTCTTGACAAAGGCTATCATTAGTAGCACCAAAAATTATATCATCCACATAAATTTGTACAAGCAATAAGTCATTTTCTTTTCTTTTAATGAATAGGGTTTTGTCTACATTTCCTCTCTTAAATTTATTTTCAATTAGAAAATTACTTAATCTTTCATACCATGCTCTAGGGGCTTGCTTAAGTCCATACAATGCTTTATGCAATTTATAAACGTAATCTGGATGTAAGTGGTTTTCAAACCCTGGAGGTTGTCCTATATAAACTTCCTCCATTATATAACCATTTAAAAATGCACTTTTTACATCCATTTGATAGAGTTTAAAATCCATGAAGCATGCATATGCCAAAAGTAGTCTAATAGCCTCTAACCTAGCAACAGGAGCAAAAGTTTCATCAAAATCTATTCCTTCCTCCTGATTATATCCTTTGGCCACTAGCCTAGCTTTGTTTCTTATTACTATTCCATCTTCATCTAGTTTATTTCTATATACCCATTTGGTGCCTATAATTGAAACATTAAGCGGTCTTTTCATTAGAGTCCAAACTTCATTTCTTTCAAATTGGTTTAATTTCTCTTGCATAGCATTCATCCAATTATCATCTTTTTCGGCTTCTTCTAGTGATTTAGGCTCTATTTGTGAAACGAAAGCAAGATAATTACTAGTATTTCTTAGAGAGGATCTTGTCCTTACCCCTTGCGAAGGATCACCAAGGATTAGATCCCTTGAATGACCATGTGCATACCTCCATTCCTTAGGAAGATCTTGATTTCTTGCTTGGGGTTGATCTTCTTCATCTTGCTGAATTGTATCTTCTTTGACTTCATCTTCAAGTTGCTTGTCTTGTATGGAGAATTCTTTCATTCTGTCTTCAAGTATACCTGCATCACTATCTTCTTCTTTTCTAGAAGAATCTCCATTAGTTTTATCAAAAACAACATGAATGGATTCTTCAACAACGAGAGTTCTCTTGTTGAAGACCCTGTATGCTCTACTAGATGAGGAATAACCTAAGAAGATCCCCTCATTTGATTTAGCACTAAATTTGCTTAGATTGTCCTTTCCATTGTTTAAAATAAAGCATCGACAACCGAAAACATGAAAATAGCTTATGTTTGGTTTCTTACTTTTTATCAACTCATAAGGTGTTTTCTTTAAGATGGATCTAACTAAAGCACGGTTTAAAATATGACATGAAGTATTTATTGCTTCAGCCCAAAAGTACTTTGGTAGATCCGATTCGCACAACATGGTACGAGCCATATCTGCTAGTGTGCGATTCTTCCTTTCTACCACCCTATTTTGTTGAGGTGTCCTAGGTGCCGAGAAATTGTGATTGATACCATTTTCGTCAGAAAACTTTTCAAAGTACTGATTTTCAAACTCGGTACCATGATCACTCCTAATTGCTTTTAGTTTAAGATTGAGTTCATTTGAAACTCTATTATGAAACTTGATAAAAGCGGGAAAGGACTCATCTTTATGTGCAAGAAATGAAACCCATGTAAAACGTGAAAAATCATCAACAATTACAAGACCAAATTTCTTACCCCCTAGACTAGCAGTTCTAGTGGGTCCAAACAAATCCATGTGAATTAGTTCTAGGGGTTTTGATGTTGAGACTATGTTCTTAGACTTGAAAGAACTTCTTGTTTGTTTTCCTAATTGGCATGCAGCACAAATTTTGTTCTTTTCAAAGTCTATTTTTGGTAGTCCTTTGACTAGATCTTTTGTAATCAATTTAGAAATTAAATCCATGCTAGCATGCCCTAACCTACGATGCCATAACCAACTAGTCTCATTAACTTTGGGATCCATGGCTACAAGACATTGGCCATCCTTCATGGTGAGATCATCAAGATCTACCATGTAAACATTTCCATGCCTATGTCCCGTAAGTATGATCTCATTGTCAACTGGACTACTAATTATGCATAGTGAAGATTCAAATGACACTTTAAAACCCTTGTCACAAAATTGACTTATACTTAATAAATTATGTTTTAGTCCATTAACTAATAATACATTGTCAATAAATGAGGAGGGTGATATGGAGATTTTACCAACACCAATGATTTGACCTTTTGCATTGTCTCCAAATGTGACTACTCCTCCTTCTTTTGATTTCAAGGTGACGAAGAGACTTTTGTCACCGGTCATATGCCTTGAGCAACCACTATCAAGATACCACATTCTCTTTTTATTCTCGGCTGCAAGGCATATCTGCAAAATGATCATGTGAAGCTCTTAGGTACCCAAGTTTTCTTGGGTCCTTCGTGGTTAGTGTAGTTGGTTCCCTTAGGCACCCATACTTTAGTTATGTTTTTAGCTTTTACAAATGTACTCTTGTTTGTTTGGATCTTTCTTTGAATACAAGAGTAAGCTTTATGTCCACTTTTTCCACAATGAAAGCATGTAGGTTTTTCAGTTTTGACATCTTTTGCTTTCACAAAGAAATTCTTTAGATACTTTTGTTGCTTGTTAGTTTTATATCCTAATCCGGCTTTATTAAAAACAGCTCTTTGATTTGAAAGAATAAGACTTAATTTTTCAGAGCTTTGTGTAAATTTTTCAACAATTGGTTTGTACTTATGTACCTCATTCTTAAGATTCAAATTTTCTTTAACTAGTTCTTCCTTATCCTTTTTAAGGGATTCAACATGTTGTGCAAGTGAGGTATTATTATCGAGTAGGGATTTTACTTTTAGATTTAATTCCTTAATTAGTGTTTTTGCCGTTTCATTTTCAATGCTAAGTTTTGAATTTTTATTTTCTAGATCAATGGTGTTAACATTTTCAACGCTCTCTTTCTCAATCAATAGATTTTTAATATCATCCTTTAGTTTTAGATTGGAAGCTTTTAATTCTTTATTCTTTGCTCCTAACATACTACAATCACTCATAAGTTCTTGAAAAGCTTCATACAATTCTTCTAAAGTAAAATTTATAGTTGAGTTTTGACATACCTCGTCATCTTCGAACGCCATGAAGCACAAATTGGCGGTCTCTTCCTTCTCTTCCTCGGAGGAGGATGTGTCACTATCGTCCCAAGTTGCCTTTAATGCCTTCTTCTTCTTCTTCCCAAAGTACTTCTTTTGTTGAGGGCATTCGGAACGAATGTGTCCCGGTCTCTTGCAATCATAGCATATGATTGGGTCTCTTTCTTTTTCTTTTTCTTTTTCCCAATCATTTCTCCCTCCAAACTTTTTCCTTGGGAAGGGTTTCTTTCTTCTCATGAATTTCTTAAACTTCCTCACTATCAAACCCAAATCCTTATCTTCGCTTTCTTCTTCACTCTCACTACTTTCTTCTTCACACACACTCGAAGTGGCCTTGAGTGCGATTGTCCTTTTCTTTAGCAACTCTTCTTCATGTTGCTTCATTGTGAGCTCATGCGTCATCAATGAGCCCAATAGTTGTTCTAGTCCCAAAGTGTTGAGGTCTTTGGCTTCTACGATTGCCGTGACCTTTGCTTCCCATGCTTTCGGCAAAGACCTGAGAATTTTACTCACAAGTTCCGGATTAGTATAAGATTTACCCAAACTCTTTAGACCATTAATTATATCGGTGAAGCGTGTAAACATGCATGTGATAGTTTCATTAGGTTCCATCTTAAATAGCTCATATTTGTGAACTAGAATGTTCACTTTAGATTCTTTGACTTGATTTGTACCCTCATGGATAACTTCAAGTCTATCCCATATTTCCTTGGCGGAAGTACAGGTTGAAACTCTAGAGAACTCATTCACATCTAGAGCACAAAATAATGAGTTCATGGCTCTAGAGTTGAGTTGAACCATCCTATTATCATTCTCATCCCAATCCTCCTCAGGTTTGGAAACTTGAATGCCATTCACCATGTGTGATGGTTCTTGTGGTCCCTTAACTATAACCCTCCACAAGGCATAATCTTGTGCTTGAATAAAGATCCTCATCCTAGTCTTCCAATAGGTATAATTTGTCCCATTGAAGAGTGGAGGTCTATTAGTTGTCTGCCCCTCAGCAGGAACATTGTTGAAGGGTGTTGCCATCTAGATCTTTAGCTAAGACGGTTAGGTCTTCAAGAAATATACAGAGCACCCGCTCTGATACCACTTGTTGCCCAGAGATGGTCACCCAAGAGGGGGGTGAATTGGATGTTTTAAAACTTTTTGTCTAATTAAAAATAAAACACACAAATGTATGAGCTAAAGTAAAAATAAAGGTATGAAAACAGACAATCGCAAACACAAGCTTTTATAGTGGTTCGGAGCTTCCACTGCTCCTACATCCACTCCCCAAAGCACCTTTGGGAATTTCCACTATAATCCAAGATTACAGTACGGTAGTTTTGCGAGTTCACTACCCAACTCGTTGTTTTACACCGGGCTAACAACGAACCCTATAACCCCCAATTTCACCTAGGCTTGGGACGCCTTACCCTTGTTCCAAGTCCCTTGACTGGAACAAGCACAATATTGAAAAAGTTTTACAAAAGATTTGAAAGCTCTAAATAAGCAAATATAACATTGATAAACAATGAAACCCGGAAGAACCCTTTTAGCCGTTGGAAGCGTGAGAAATGGTGGTTCTTCTGATGTGGATCGCGTTGGCTTGAATGTGAGCTTTGAATGCCGAACGGGAGAGAGTAGTTGAGCACGAAATCAGTTGGAAAACTTGAAGGCACTTGATTTCTTCACTTGAATGCACTGACTCCCTTGAACCTCTTTTTCTTTCTTCTCTCTTGAATGATCTTGTGTTGGGTTGGTGAGAAGTTGTTGGAAAGCACTTAAGAGCTCCCTTTTATAGCCCAAAAAGCAAATATAGCCGTTAGAGATAAAGTTAAAGAGGTTTGAAATTCAAACCAAACCTGCAAAAGTTGTCAGTCGCGTCCCAGGTGCTCCGGAGACGTCTCCGCTTCATCGCGAGACGTCTCGGCTGTAAGATTTTACTTTTGACGATGTTTGGGGTCGACTCGGCGCTTTATGGGGATGATTCTGGAAATGAGCCGTTTGAATACTTGTTTTTCTGTTTTTCTGAGAGGGTCGCCTCGGCACTTTACGGGGACGTCTCGGCTTGTTTGCCTTTTTGCATGGGGACGACTCCGCTGCCTTGGGGACGACTCCGCCGTTATATCTCCGAAAAACAAGTCTTCTGGAATTCTCTGAGAGAGTCGACTCCGCTCTTTCAGGGGACGACTCGGAAAGTCTGCTTTTTACTTGCGGGGACGACTCCGCATCCTGTGGAGACGGCTCGCGCGCATCTCTTGAAATCAGCCTTTCTGCCGCCACTGAGAGAGTCGACTCCGCTACTGAGAGAGTCGACTCCGACCCTGCGAGACGCCTCGCCAGGTGCCGGAGACGTCTCCAAACGTGCCAGTTCTTCCTGTTTGTGCCAGAGACGTCTCTGGGACAAACTGGAGACGTCTCGGCTGTCCCTGATCTGTTTTCTTCAACTCAAAAAATTCTTCAATAAATTCATAAAAATTATGAAAACTTGCCTAGACATTTTTTAACAATATTCTTAATTAATCACCTAAAATTCTCAAGTAAATTGTTAAGATAAATGAAATTATACTCTAGTATTTTGTATTCATCAAAATCTATTAGGGGGTCAACACACTGCTTGCCATATTCTAAATCGAGTTTTAATACGACCAATAACCAAGAAAACTCCTTATGCACTTTGGAAGAATAAGAAACCAACTGCTAAATATCTTAAAGTTTTTGGATGTAGATGTTTCATCTTAAACAATGGCAAGGAGGATCTAAGTAAATTTGATGCCAAGTCAGATGAAGGTATCTTCTTAGGATACTCCACATCTAGCAGGGCATACAGAGTATTCAATAAAAGAACTTTAGTAGTGGAAGAGTCAGTTAATATTATATTTGATGAGTCTGATAGTGAGTCTGTTAGGAAAGAAAATATTGTTGATGATGATACAGGAATTATCGACTTTGAAAAGTTGAATATTGATGACATGCCAAATCAAGATAAGGGAGATGATTGCGTGCCACCACAATCCCAGAGCTTGCCAAAGGAATGGAGGTATGCATATGGACACCCTAAAGACTTAATCATTGGTGATCCATCTCAAGGGGTAAGAACTCGATCATCTCTTAGAAACTTAAATGATTATCTTGCTTTTGTTTCACAATTAGAACCTAAGACTTATGAAGAAGCTGAAAATGATACTAATTGGATAAATGCCATGCAAGATGAATTAAATCAATTCAAAAGAAGTAATGTATGGACATTAACTGAAAGACCAAAGCATAACTCAGTAATTGGAACAAAATGGATATTTAGAAATAAATTAGATGAAAATGGGTTAGTTATAAGAAATAAGGCTAGACTTGTAGCTAAGGGATACAATCAAGAAGAAGGAATAGATTTTGATGAAACATTTGCTCCTGTAGCTAGATTAGAGGCCATTAGACTACTTCTAGCATTTGCATGTTTCATGAATTTCAAATTGTATCAAATGGATGTAAAAAGTGCATTCTTAAATGGTTTTATTGAGGAAGAAGTATATGTAGAACAACCTCCTGGTTTTGAGAATCATGAAATGCCAAATCATGTGTTTAAACTACATAAGGCTTTATATGGATTAAAGCAAGCACCAAGGGCTTGGTATGATCGATTAAGCAAATTTCTGCTTAATAATGACTTTAGTAGAGGAAATGTAGATAAAACTCTATTTCTCAAAAGAAAGAACAAAAATCTATTAGTGGTACAAATATATGTAGATGACATAATCTTTGGTGCCACAAATGATACTCTTTGCAAAGAATTTGCTGATTTAATGCATGGAGAATTTGAAATGAGTTTGATGGGAGAACTAAGCTTCTTTCTAGGATTACAAATCAAACAAACTAAAGAAGGCATTTTCATTCATCAAACTAAGTATACAAAGAAAATACTAAAGAAGTTTGGGAATGAAAATCATAAAGGAGTAGGCACTCCAATGAATCCTACTAGTAAGCTAGACAAAGATGAAAAAGGCAAGAGTATTGATATTAAGCTCTATAGAGGACTAATTGGATTCTTGCTCTACCTTACTGCTAGTAGACCCGACATCGTATTTAGTGTAGGAATATGTGCTAGATACCAATCGGATCATAAGGAGTCACATTTAAGTGCTGTTAAAAGAATCCTTAGATATTTAAGAGGAACCACCAATATAGGATTATGGTACTCAAGAGACTCCTGTCTAGATTTGCTTGCATATTCAGATGCGGATTTTGCCGGATGCAAATTAGATAGGAAGAGCACAAGTGGCACATGTCAATTCTTAGGAAATAACTTAGTATCATGGTTTAGCAAAAAGCAGAATTCAGTGGCACTGTCCACAGCTGAAGCTGAATATATAGCTGCTGGTAGTTGTTGTGCTCAAGTATTATGGCTTAAGCAACAACTAGAGGACTATGGAGTTAAGTTAGATAATATTCCTATTAAATGTGATAATACTAGTGCCATCAATCTTACTAAAAATCCAGTTCAGCATTCTAAAGCCAAACACATAGAGATAAGGTATCATTTTATTAGGGATCATGTGCAAAATGGAAACATATGTATTGAGCATATATGCACTGAAAAACAATTAGCCGACATATTTACAAAACCATTGAGTGAAGATAGATTCTGCATGCTAAGGAGGGAATTAGACATATGTGATCCTTTTTATTGAAGAAATATAAAAGGGAGCTAGTAGTTTCATGATACATTCCTCCAATTTCTAAAAACCCATGAAACATGAGTCAAACTTGTTATCTATAGATTCCTTACTCATGTATCATTGTCCCAGAAAGAATTTATAAGGATTGGAAGCAAGGAGAATTTTTAGACGCAAAAAGGAAGAAAAAAGAAAAATTCTGCACTTGGGTCGACCCAACCCAGAATAGGGTCGACCCAACGTTGAGTCGACCGAAGAAAATTCTTGAGTCGACCCAACGTCGGGACCCCACTGTTAAAAGGGGACCCGAAAGCAATGTTAGGGCACTGTTTGCCCTTGTTCTCTTCTGAATACTCTAATCCCCACTCTCCAAACTCCTCCAAACTCCTCCAAACAGTAGATTACCTTAAGATCTTGGAGAAATGGGACCCAAAAGAGCCGTAGCCAAGAGATCCGGAAGAGTCACACGGATCCAACGTGAGGAAAGGCAACCTACGGAGCCATCTACCGTGTCTCCATAATGTGAGGCACGTGCGGAGCCACCTCCTCCTCCTTCCCCCTCTGCTATACTTGCAAGATTTGCGGGGAGACCGGTTACAACGGGGAGAAGGATCCATTCCGAGTTCTTTGATCAAGAAGGGTTTCGGTTGAGGGAATGGATCCAAAGGCAAGGTTGGGAGTATCTTTGCTCCCTAGATGTGTTGATCTACCCCGGATTGGTTCAAGAGTTCTATGCCTTCCTTAAAACTGGTATGGAGGGCTTGTTTCGGAAGTTCGAGGGGTTCGAGTTCGAGTTTCCGAGGAGAGCTTGAGTGAGCTACTTCATCTACCCTGCGTAGGAGCCACTCCGGAAAGGCCAGAAGATAAACTGAGAGCCCTACAGTTGATCATGGAAAATGAGAACTTCAACTTTTTCGAGAAGGTAATAGCTAGTTCTCTTTCTGCTGAAATGAGATTACTGCTCAGTATAATAAACAGAATTTTATTTCCAAAGACCGGGAGATTCGATCTCATCACAGAGCGAGATCTAGTAGTGATGGAGTGTATGATTCAGGGGATACCCCTAAATCTTCCGGCCATGATACTGAGACAGATGAGGAAAGTGATCTGCAACTCTAGGGTATCACTACCTTATGGTATGATACTCACCTTGATTTTTCGGCAGCATGGTATATCTGTTGAGGGGGAGGCATCCAAGAGTCTGCTTCATACTGACACATACACTGCACGGACACTTATACGCATGGGATATGAGAAAGTGAACGGGCAGTGGATTAACACTGGAGCAGGCATTCAGGGTGAGGCACCAGAGGGAGATGCACCAGAGGCTGAGGATGAGGAGCATATGGATCATCCTACTGCACCTTCAGAGGCTGGACCATCGTCATCCGTTCCTCCGAGAGATACGGATGAGTTCTGGAGCAGGATGACTGAGCTCACTGACGGGCTAATGAGCCGATTGGACGTCCGTTTGGACGTCATGTCTGCTGAGATCAGTGATCTGAGGCAGCAGATAGGAGCACTCCGGAGAGAGAGAGACCCATGGACCATCTGTGCCACAGGCTGCTGAGTCAGAGATTTCGGCACAGAGTCATCCAGCTCGTCGTGCTCCACGCCAGACACAGTCTCACCAGGCTCGACCTCCCCTCGCCACGTACACTAGGAGGATGAGGACTAGATCCCAGCCATTAGATTCTCCCTAGGCTGATATTAGCATTTCTGTTTAGAGCCTAGACTAGATATCTAGTTCTCATATGTATCTTGCTTTTATCATGTATCTTTAAATCTTGATTAAGGAACATTGTATCTGCTTTTGTTTTTGGACATGAATGTACTCAAATGTTCCTATTTTGATCCATGAAGTTTGAATGGTTGTTATTTATTGCATCTTTTCCCATGTACCTATTTGATGATAACAAAAAGGGGGAGAAGTAAAGAAAGAGTAAATAGGGGAGAAGTAAAGATAAAAGTAAATAGAGTAACAAAAAGGGGGGAGAAGTAAAGAAAGAGTAATAAGGGGAGAAGTAAAGAAAGAAAGTAAAATAACTTGTAAAACAAATTGAAAATCATATAGGAAAGCATATACATCCAAGGGGGAGCAATTTGCAACAATGAAAATGTTCAACTCAACAATTTATATCAAATTTCAGAATTTGGCACACATAAATTCAGAATTTGGCATGCACCTTTCACACCTCGATACATAACCTGAAACTCATGTTTTATCTCAAATTTTTGGAGTTTCATCTTTAATGAATTATAAATGAAAGGGGGAGTAACACAAAAAGTCAAATTGGCAACATTTAAATGATATAGGGGGAGACTTTACTCTTATATATGAAAAGCTGAAATTCAGCAAGTTAAACCCTTTCAAAAACTGAATTTAAGATAAGTATCAATAGGCTCATACTCTTTATTTTGTAATCATCAAAAAGGGGGAGATTGAGGATGATAGTGTTATTTTGATGATTAACAAGCAATAATCTAGAGTATGTTATAAGTTAAATCGATACTTCATTTATAAGTTTATTACTCTCAGTATATTTTGTATTAATTGATATAGATACATTTCATTGTTCATTTGAATGAATCTAACCTTGAGATGCAGCAAAGTGTGGATTGAGTCGACCCAAAGGATGATTGGGTCGACCCCGGCACATCAAGAAAACATTTGCCACACTTCTGCAAAAATGGCAAAGATGAACAGTGAGTTGGGTCGACCCAAGGAAAGCATGAGTCGACCCAAGGATCAAGATCCTCAAAACAAGACAGAAAAATGGTTCTCTGGATTTACTGAGAGGGTCGACCCAAGAAGTAGTTGAGTCGACCCAAGCTTGAGTCGACCCAAACCCTGAGAGGGTCGACCCAAAGGCAAGACAGAAAAGAAGACAGAAAAGGTTCTCTGGAAACCCTGTTAGGGTCGACCCAAGAAGAAGTTGAGTCGACCCAAGTGAACTTTGAGTCGACCCAAAGAAAGGTTGGGTCGACCCAAGTGAAGGAAGGCTGAATTATAAAGTTTCTGTGTTTCTGAGAGGGTCGACCCAAGGAATGTTTGAGTCAACCCAAGTGAAAGTTGGGTCGACCCAAGGACAGGTTGAGCCGACCCAAACACGGGCTGAAGCATAACGGCTAGTTCTGCAGATGTACTTTTTGTCCTTCCAAAAGTGAGTAACGGCTAGTTTTTGAATTCTAACCATTGGGGCTTGTCCAATGGATGTAGGAAGCTATTTAAAGGGGCATTATTCATCAGATAGAACATCTTTTCGAAAGAATATCAAAGAGTACACAAGAAAAAGAAAGTGCCCTAATCTTCTTCATCCAAGTGCTTCATTCAAGAATCAAAGAAAGGGGTTGAGCAGATTCAAAAAGTCATCAAGAGCTCCATCCTCCCTTGAAGAGTGAAGCATCCTTGACAAAGAAGAGAAAAGTCACTACAAGCGATAAATACTTTCTAAACTCTTTTTTGTTGATTATATTGTTTTATTTGCTCATCTAGGAGTTTAAATCTTCCTTCTTTATTTGTTAAACTACTTGTAAAGGTTGATTGGTTAGCCCGCAAAACCAACGGGATAGGTTGATTGGTAAACCCGAAAAACCAATTGGAAAGGTTCGTTGGTGAGCCCGTAAATCCAACATAGGTTTTTGGTGAACCCGGAAAACCAAAGTGTAAAGGTTTTTGGATTGTGAGCCCGGAAAACAATCCAACTGTAATCCGCGGGATTATAGTGAATTCCCAAGGGGTCGCTTGGGGAGTAGACGTAGGTGCTAAGGAGAGCACCGAACCACTATACTTTGTGTTGTTTGTATTGTGATTTGTTTTAGCCTACTAATCATTCATTTAACTTAAGTAAGTTAGTTAAATTTAAAAGAAACCAATTCACCCCCCCTCTTGGCTTGTCACCTTGGGCAACATGCTGGACACCCCCAAACCCTAAGGTGAGAGAGCATCGGCTTACGTCCAGTCCACATCTCATATGGTGTTTTATTTACAGACTTACTTGGAACCTTATTTAGAATGTAGCAGGCTGACTCAAGAGCATATCTCCAAAAGGATATGGACAGATCAGCAAACCCCATCATGGATCGAACCATGTCTAACAGAGTTCGATTTCTCCTTTCTGATACCCCGTTATACTATGGTGTACCAGGAGGAGTCCATTGAGAGAGAATCCCATTTTCTCCTAGATATGTCAAAAACTCACTGGTGAGGTATTCACCTCCTTGATCTAATCGAAGAGTTTTAATACTCTTTCCAGTTTGTTTTTCTACTTCATTACGATATAATTTGAACATTTCAAATAATTCATATTTATGTCTCATTAAATAGACATAACCATACCTAAAAAGGTCGTCTATAAACGTAATGAAATATGAATACCCACCTCTAGCATCTATGCTCATTGGCCTACATACATCAGAATGTACAAGGGTCAATAAATCACTAGCTCGTTTACCTTTTTCGGTACCAGGTGATTTGGTCATCTTACCAAGAAGACATGACTCACAGGTTGTCAATGATTCACAATCATTAATACTGAGGATTTCCTCTTTACTTAACCTGTTCATCCTGTTCTTGTTAATATGACCTAGCCTATGATGCCAAAGGTAGACATCCGTGACATTATCTATTCCAGGGTGCTCATTTGACGTGTACATTACATTAACAGGTTGTGATAATAAGTAGATACCATTGCTCAATCGTCCATTCATTACAGTAACACCATTCATAATGATATCACAAGAACATTTCTTTATTGAAATTTCATAACCGTTCATGGCCAAAAGGCCTACGGAAATTACATTCAATAAGAACGTAGGACAATAGTGACAATCACTCAAGACAACTACATGAGAATTGAAAACAAGTTTGAGATTTCCTAAAGCTAGAGCTGGAACAGATCTTCCATCTCCAACATTCAGGAATCTCTTGCTGTTTTCAAATCTCTCATTGACCTGAAGTTCTTGCAACGAATTGCATATATTAAATGGACTTCTAGTATTTAATACCCAGGTCGAATTATCACATATAGAGAAATTACAAGGTGTTATCATATAAATACCTTGATCAGCAACTGATTGCTCTTTTATCTTGCTTGGCCTATTTGGGTCAAGTGAGGCAAGGTACTGAGGATAATTCCTCTTCTAATGCCCCTGCTTCTTACAATAGAAGCATTTTGCCAGATTGTGGTCAGCCTTAATCTTTTTGGTCTAACTTGGCTTAGCACATTGCACCTTTTTCTTTTGATTCTTATTTTCCTTCTTTCCTTTCTTAAAGGTACCACGACCCCTGGACGAACCTCCCACTAAATTCACCGACCCTTTTAGGAGTTGGTGATCCTTCTCAAAAGTTTGTAGTAAATCCAACAATTGGTGATAATTTACTACCAGTTTCGTCATACGAAAGTTGGTGAGAAATGGGCAGTACGAACCAGGAAGAGAATTCAGTATAACATCCTTCCCCAATTGATCATGTAGGGGAGATCCGAAAATGCCTAGGCGCTCGATTAACTCAATCATGTACAATACATGATCAGTCACCGAAGCCCTATCCTTCATACGTGCGCTAAAAATAGCACAACTAGTCTTGTGCCTTTCAACATCATCAGGAATACCGAAAGATTCATTCAACACTTGAATGATGTCTTCCGGCTGCGCATTCTCAAAATGCCTACTAAACTCATCATTCATTGCAGCGAGCATAATGCAACAGACAGTGATATGATCACTGAGCCACTTATGATAAGTGTCTCTGATTGTACCCCGTGCATTAGTAGCAGGCTGCTCAGGTGCCGGATCTGTTACCACATAAAGGATCCATTCATGCTCTAGCATAATTTTCAGTTTCCTATACCAATTATTGAAGTTGGGACCAGTCAACTTGTCATTATCCAATAATGAGCGAAGTGACAAATTAGTGGCCATTTCTGTATAAAAGAAAATTTGGCTATTAGTATATGAATTGACTAAACACATTAGACTTGGACTTTAGTCTAAAGGTACTCCCACTATTTTATACAAATTGGTAGCCTCTACCTCCAATTCGAAAAATTAATCTTAATTCTTTAGTGGGCACTAGAACCCAATAGATCGCATATAGGCCCAAGTGTGGCTCGGCTAACCCATATGCACCTATTAGTAGGTTCTAAACCAATTGCTTCACCAAGCAACTTCTAGTGATCATTTTGCCCTAGGTTCTTTGGCAGGCGTGTGGCGACTCCACCGAATATCCTAGTCAGGTCCAACCATTAAATGATAGGATTAAGTCTAATCAACTAATAGACGACCAAGCCCGAGTGTGGCTCGGCTCACCTGACCGCCTATTGAAGGTACACTTAACTCATCATATATTGAATGACAATTCCAATGCTTGATAAGTACCAGGCGTGTTGCGCCTCCAATAATTATCAAAACATTGGATCCATTATCACCCAACTTAATGGGAGGCTATGACCTAGTTATCCCCATAACCATTTCATTTTAAGGACCTAATAATTTTAGAGAATTTCATAATTAAGATAGATAAGAAGATCCGATTAGTCTAATTTCTCCCACTGACTTCACAAAATCAGATTAGACTCAAACCGATTAAGGAGGCACCTAAATCAGTCAAACTGATATTCCTTATAGGCATGGGCTAACTCGAATCATTAAGTGATCCAATCAAAATGTGATTGACCATGTCGGCCAGGTAAGTGAGATTGGTGGAAGGGATATGCCATTAACTCGACAAAGACGAATCAGTGCGAGTAGCTCCTAATTAAAAACCACTGGTCAAAACTGCCAAACTTACCTTAGACACCGACTGGTTAATCAATTTCGACTTGATTACTCAAATGACTCGGGTTACACCTCTGAGCCTAAATCAAGTTCCATCTTGGTCTAATCAAAGACATGGATTTGATCCATCTACAACTATTGTAAATTGACCTAGAATTTTCTTGACCTAATCTAGTTACTGCTTAATTAGATTTGATCAATTAATTCTATTTGTCCATGTATGATTCTAACCTTAGGTCTAACCCAATCCTAGGAACTTGATTCAAGCTAACCCATATGCCCAAAGAATTATGCAATGTCAATTAATTGAGTTACAATTCTATTTCATAACACTTAATTCTCAATTAAGTTTAGACTTATGAAAGTTTTGATCATTGCATATTTCTTTTTAATTACATATTAATTACAATCTTTCAGTTCTTAAAATATATTTTCAGATCTGAGTTTTTGTAATTAATCACATGTAATCAGATTTAATTCATGTTTAAGTCATTATGTTTTATGTTCATGCATCACATATACACAACAATATGAATTAATTCAAACAACATACATCTTATGTATTTATTTTTTCTTTTTTTTTTATTTTTAGATCTGATTTGTTCATTAAAATTAGAGATCATATGAATCATAAACTTTATTTAGATCTAATCTAAACAATATTATAATTTCAGATTTATTCATGTTACTAATCCTAACACAAACATGCATCATATGCATCCAAAATTTCAGATCTAGTTAATCATGCATAATCAGCAATTAAATAAATCATAAAAAATACTTTAGATCTAATCTAAGCATGCTCATGATTTCAGATTTAATTGCAAAAATTAAAACATAAAAGTTTAAACATAAACCTGGCTCTGATACCATTGAAAATTAATCCTAGGTTCTTTGGTATTAAGCATGCTGAATTTTTTTTTTAATTAAAACCATGGCTGAACCTGATCGGGTTGCCTACGTACCTCTTCATAAGGGGGATCAAGCCATACGTAGTTCTTTTTAAGTTTTAAAACACAGCGGAAAAACCAAATCAAATAATTTAATTCATGCATGCTTACAAGATCAAATCTAGAAATCAGCACCTTAAGAACATATAGGATTATGCCGAAATCGTTTAAACAATTATGCTAAAACTTTCATGCATTATTGACTATCAGATCTGAAAGGTAAATACTCTATTCTGATTAATCTTCGAATATCCATCGAATGGATTCTGGAGATAACTCCGTGAGGAGCCCCAAAGGAGGGTAAAACCTCGGAGAATCAGACCTAGACCCTGACTCCAAAATAAAATATTGATGTTGGATTAATACCTTTTATGATAGAAGAAACTTGTGGATCTGATTCTTGACTTCACAACCACGCACATGAATGGCCTCTATGAGAAGTACACGCGAAGCCCTAGGTAGATCATCTTCCGCGGGAGTGCTAGCTCGCGCAGGAACGTTGTAATGGCTGAAGCTTTCTCCTTCTAAACACTCAACCTTTGATTGTTCTTCAAGGAGATGGAGGATGGACGTAAGGAAGAAGGAGAAGAAGGGATGGAGGCCCTCAGAGAATATTTTTTAGAATTTTTTGGAACCTTTAAATATGGTATTTCTTGAACCCAAGGCATGGGGGTCTTTTATAGCCAAAAGACCACCCCACGCCTCACACTTATTTTAGCCAACTAATTTGGCGGATAAAATTCCCAAAAAATTCTGGTGGTTTGGCAGCTAAAAGGAGATAAACATAACCAAATTTCGTGCATTTTGAATTCTTAAAAGATAGGAATTCATGCATCCAAAGTTCAGCCGCAAACCATCCTATTTCATGCACCATGCAATCCCTACAAATTAGGAAATTCATCTAAATCTTTCTAGAAAGATTTAAGGCTCCATTTTTATAGTAATTATAGCCCCATGCCTCCTCTCTTCTCACGCCAATTTTTGGCCAAAAATAAAGAGGATAGGCGTAGAAAATATTGGGAATAAATTAAGGTGTCATTCTTCTCCAAGAAGATAAGGATGGGTTCCTAAAATTTAGGGATTCTTCTCCTTATCCAATTCTGATTATTTGGACTCATAATTCTCATCAAATAAAGTCTTCTAATTGATTTGGATCAAGCCCAATCCAATTGGGTCAAGTTCCATCAATTGGGTCAAGCTCAATCTACTTGGGTTGAACCCAATCCAATTAGGTCAAACCCTGATGCAGCCCAAATTGAATCCTATTCAATTTGGCTCAACCTAAGCCCAATTACTCAATCAAATTGAGTTCATTAGCAATCTAATTGCTAATTAATCCTCCAATAATTCAATAATTATTTTAATGCAACTTTTGCTTAGGATAATTTGTCAATCGAATTGACCAAATTACCCCTGAATGATTCTTAATCATCAATCAGCCATTTGATCAACCTAGAAACTTCTATGCATGTGACCTCATAGGTTCGAACCTAAGCCGGTAGTATAGGAACGTCTTCCTATACTAATCGATGTGACCATCTAGCAATGGTACTCGACGTCCGGATAGGCCGAATATATGCGAAGTAAATATTCTGGAATTCTGGACTATGGTTACTGTATAATTCAATCCTTTTGACTCCTAATGCCAGGATGACTTAGAGCTCACTGTCAACCCTATAATTAGTACATCCATTATGTGATTAACTTTAGATATCCCGTGACTCCTCACTGGGATTACCCTGGCCAAGGTTTTGCTAAATTAATCACAAGACATTATCTCCTGTTTCCAGGAGGGGTCAATTCCATCTTAACTCATAACTAACTACGCAAGTACTTGACTGCACCCAGTGACCTTCCGTCACTGAATTAGAAATTCAGGTAGTCTGATACCAAAGTACAGTGAGTTGCTTGCTAGTCACAGGTTGCGATCTCAGGTCAGAGGGCTAAACTTATACCCATATCCACTCGGAACATCTCTCGACAGTAGAGCATTCCGGAATTGGTCACGTTCAGTGAAATGTACTCCTACACTTCACCTGTATGGCATACCAGTGTCTCCACACTCCTTGGTTAAGAAGACAACCAACGTATATGTCACACAACGACCTAATCTCGACAATGTTGTCGTCCTAGTAACAACATATCATTTGGTCGCGAACAAGTTTAAGGACTCAAAGATAAATCCTCCTTTATCATAACATAAGTCCTAAGGACTTCATCATATAAGAGTTCATTTGAAGATGAAATGATGAATAATGCCAAATAATACTTTATTAATTTGTCAATTCATTTAATCATCAACATGCTGATGATTGACATTTAGGATACAATTCCCAACAGGTTCACTGTAGGAGTAGGGTATGCACCTATAAGGAATCTATCGACCTTGATAGATAAGGAGAGATCCTATGTGATTTATAAGACTGAGTTCGTAAGACCTCGGCCGGAGCAGATTGCACAGTGGAGAAAGAGTTCTCCGCTCTCAAACTTAAGTCGAATAAATCTTGACATATGACAGACGAAGGGGTTTGACGAGTTATCCATGACCTCCATCCTGTAGGGATCCACGATAGAAGGACTGTATCACATGATAACTGCACCTAGAGGTTCATCATTCTATTCTGCTGGGTAGCCACTACATGCTGCTAGGTATCACTGGTAGATGGTGGGACTCACAGAAATTATCTCGATGATCGATTAACCCTAATGAGTAGAGTTGGAATCGTTCCGATCCATTGAAAGGAGTTTTCAATGATATTGTGATAGAGATCACAATATATCTCACTACCAGTCAGAATAGAACCTATGGGGTCACACACACTAGAAGTATTGACCGATCCGATGGTTGAATCATGATTAGAAATCACAAGTAATCAATTCGATTGGTATTCAATTGAAGAAGGAACAATGGAATTAATTAATTGGACTTAAACACAAATCCTACTTCGAGTAGGATTCCTAGAGTCCTAATTGGATTAGGACTGCGAATCCTAATTGGAGTACGACTGGGATTCCTACTTGGAGTAGGATTCCTACAATTCTAATTAGATTAGGAGTTTTGAATTAAATTTGGATTCCTACTTGGAGTAGGATTTCTAGAGTCCTAATCGGATTAGGACTTCGAATTCAAATAAGAGTCCTAAAATTAAATAAGTCCTAATTGGATTAGGATTTCTTAAGTCCTAATTAATTATTAATCTAATGAATCAACATGACTCCTAATTGGATTAGGATTGAAGGGTTCAATTGAGTCATGGTTCATTCAAGTTCTAATTGGATTAGGACTAGCATAGATTGAACCCAATTGATTCATGATTTGACTTAAGCCTAATTGGATTAGGACTAAGCCACAAGAGGGACACCTAATCCTCCTTGGAGGAGGATTAGGTTAACCAAGTAGGAGGGGAATGAGCCCCTCTCCTTTTCTTGGTGCGGCATGAAGAGAAGGGGCCGGCGCCCCCTCTTAGGAAATAAGTCAAGGGCTCCTAAATTGTAGGAGCCCTAGATGGCTTTATAAGGAGGCAAGGGGCCGGCGCCCTAGGAAATGAAAGCCCTCCTCCTTTCAGCCGTGGCCTCCCTCTCCTCCTTCTCCATCTTCAGCCGCAAGCAAGGAAGAAATAAAGAAGGTGTTGGCGGCCCTCTTCCTCCCTCATCCTCCTTCCAACGCAGGGAAAAGAAAGAAGGCTGCAGGGGCTGTGTTCTTCTTCCTTGAGTTCTCCTTCTTCTTCCTCCTCCTCCCAAGGATAATCAAGGGTTGATTAAGAGGGAGGACATCAGCCATCAAAGTTATCTCTGCAAGGGAGCTAGCACCCCGGGGAGATAGAAAGCTTGGATCGGTTCCTGCTTCGTGTGGATACCCGTAGAGGCCGGGCACTTGAATGGCTTCAAGCAAACCTTCATCCAAAACCACGATCATCAGTTTGCGGTGATCATCTACCCGCACAAGATAAAGATCTGATCTTCTAATGTTTTTAAAAGTTTTTAATCCTTATCTATCTACGAACGGTTTTAAACAACGTTCATGCGATGAACGGTTGATCCCGCGCATGCCTCTTCTGCTGCATCTGAAATTTTTGAAATTTTTCTGCGGCATGGGCGGGTTCCTAACACTTGCAAATTATTTTAGAATTGCAATTAGATTACAATGTTTTAAATCAAGTAATGCATGATCTAAAATCCAGAGAATAGCATAATAGGTTTAAAGTTTCAGATCTGAAAATATACATAAGATGCATGTAATCATAATGTTCATACTTGTTTAAGGTTATGTTTAAAACAATGTATGCATGAGATATATGTATTAGTTAAACAAAATTTATTTGCATGAGATGTAAATAAAACTCTTAAACAATAGGACATTTACATAAGATGTAAACTGAAACAATTATGTCATTTATATAAGATGTAATCACATAATATATGAAAGGGTTTCATAATTACATAGGATGTAAACTTGAACCAATATGACATTTACATAAGATGTAAATCGAATGACATATGGTATGGGGTAGATGATAAGTGCTAATAATGCATAAATTAACCTTTTTAACATAGCACTTATCATTATTATTATGCATATATTTTACTATAAAAAAGATATATTTCCCTTCAACTTTGCATTCTAATAATTTATCAAAAATAATTCAGGTTTGTTTGATTTTGGGTCAAATTCAACGTATGCAGGTCGGGTCAAACCCATCATCTGGCTCATAACCATGAAGCCTGATTACGCTAGAGCACACATGGCAGCCATTCCGAGTGACACATGCCAAAGTACATGGGATTTCAAAAGTAAGAAGGATCATGAACGCTTGGATGACGGGATTACTTTGCAAACAAATATGCATCCAATCATGATCCAGCATTTCCACTTCTCCGAGATACAATTCGTGCATCTCAACAGCCAACCAAACCACAAGCACCCAAGGAACAAAGTTATCCTCTCATCAGATCACGTACAGAACCAAGCCGACAACCACCCATTTCTCCGCATTCCCTCCACGTCCGAGTACAACATGGATTCGCAAACCATCCGTGTTTAACCCCATCCAAACAACTCCTTCATCTTTTCCGTGATCAACTCCACCTTCCTAGCTCCCATGTCCAAAGAACAGAAGCTTCTTCACCCGTGAGATCTTCCCCTTTCTCCGTGATTTATCCTCATCTTCCTCTCACCCACCGCGTCCCACGCATCCTGGCATTCCAAACTTCATTCCCTCCCAGCCGTTCGACCCACCTCCTAGATTTTCCCAGCAAATTTCGGAATCCTAGCTGCCAGCCGAGTCCCAAGCATCCAGCTCCATCGTCCGCCGATTCCTTCCACGTCCATGAACAAAGGCCAGATCATCTTCCTCCTATATCATCCCACGTTGTTCTCGTTCCTTATCCTCTTCTTCAAAACAAAGCCAGCTCATCCTTATCCTTCCTAGTCGTATCCAATCTTTCATCGCCTATGGATTCCCCCCAGTGCTCCAGATTGATTCCAGCATCCATATTAATAGAAATCTAAGATTCTCACTTCCAAATTTCTTCTCCCGAATCGAGCCAATCTTCCTTCAGTTCGCAGCTTCCATCATCCACAAGATAAGCTCCAATTTTAGCGCCCCACGATCATTCCAGCCGTCCTAAATCTTCTCCACATCCTCTTCCCGTATCTTCCCAAGCTTATCCTCCCTTCCTAGCGTCCGGATAGACTTCATCTCCCTTTGATTCAAGCGTCCACCGTCCGCATGAGCCATCCAACCAGTCGCAAGCAACTGTATCCTTCTCTGCTTCGGAACAGAGCTTCTACCTTCCAGCTCCTTCCACATCCGAGATTTTCTCCGTGTCCTCCCAGCAGATGCAGCTCATCTCCTCTTCATCACGGATCAGAATAACAGCTTATCACGGATCCATTCCCAGCAATCCACCGTTCGTGAGCCATCCACCTTATCCCATTTCTGGTCATCCTTATCTTCCCACTCGGAAGATCTTATCCAAGGGAGGAGAGAGGGCTGGTAAAGGCTATAAAAGAAGAGGAGAGTTTTCTTTGGGATTCATTCCTCCTTCTTCCCCATCGGGGGGGCTGATCCTAGCTCTTCTCAGATAGGCCAAATCCCACAAGTGTTTAGGAGGGAGAAACCTTTTGGGTATTTTGGGAATGACTTCCCATAAGAGCTAAGAGGAAGCCGTTCTCAAGGGAATCGCAAGAGGAAGAAAAGGAAGAAATGGGAGCCCGCTGCTGTGCCACTGTTGCTGTCACCCACGACTCCATGGAAGGCTGATTTCTTCTCTAGGACTGGATGCAGCCCTAACAAAGGGCCAAGGGTTTCGTATTTTTTTTTATTTTTATTTTTGGAGTTGTATAAACTTTATTTTGCTCCTAATGAATATTTTATTTCATCTCATGTTTAATTTCTGTGATTTTAAATATGAAGTTTATACAACTGTTCTTCATGATCACTAAGTTAATAGAAGATCACCCATGCTTAGGAAAGATGCAGTGTCCTGCCATATTAGTTTAGGGTAGACATTTCATACCGACCGAAGATGGATGTTCCTAAATTACTTTTGTGAGATTTTTATTTGAATGCTTATTAAGCTTGTAGTCAATTTGTATGTTAATCCAAGAATAAATTAAAATACAATTAATCCTTGTTCCGATGTTAGTGGTGAATTTCTTGCCCTAGGTTTCCTCAAATTGATATCATTTTAATTGCATTTCTTATTAAATTGCTTAGTTTAATAGTCTTCACAAATTTTTTTTTCAAATATTTTTAAAGAAAAACAACTGTACCCCAATTCCTGTGTATCGATACCCGTAATCACTATTCTACCAGATATATGCTATTGCGTGGTCTTTAAAGTTGACTATCAATTTTTGGCGCCTTTGTCGAGGATTGCTAGCATAGTTGTTTTTCTCTTCATAAAAAAAAACTTTCAAAAAAAAATATATATCTAAAATAAAATAAAAATATTTTCTATTTTTATTACTTTCCTTATCTCTTTTTTTTTCTCTTACTAATTTTTGATTTTTTTCTTGGTATTATTTGATCAGAAATCGAAGAGGAAGTCTGGGACGATCAAAAAGGGAACTGCTGGAAAAGAAATGCTGTAGAGGTTTGCCTAAAAAAATAAAAAAATTGCTGGGAAAATTTTCTTTGGTAACCTCTAAACCTTTCTTATTTAAATTGATTCTCAATTAGCTTGAAATTTTGTGGTGATTGTTTAATTTTAATTTCAGCAAAAGTACGAATGCATGCTTGATACACATACACCAATTAATCCGCACAAAGTAAGGGCAATCACCCCAACAAGATAAGAACTAGATTTCATCATCAGATTCTTGCCCAAATTAGGTGAATCAATTCTTACATAGCTATCACTTTAATTAAAATCAATTAGACGTTGGCCCCTAGGAACATTCGAGCTCAATATGATGAAGATCACCGAAAGTTGCACCAATTTCGATCTGTGGCTCAGTTGATGTCTAGGCAAGCTTTGTCCCTATAAGGAAGACAATTCATCTGTTCGAGGCAAGTGGTTTTTAAGTGGGATCTTTGCGAACGCTGTTAGATGTATGCCCTAGAAGCCAATCTGGTTGACACATTGTTAATTCTAAGGACATAATTTTGTACTTGACTATTTATTATTGAATAAATAAAAGGCATCTTTTCATTCATATTATTTATGTGTCTATTAATCGTCCAAGAAATTAATAAGATGATGATGCATATTCTCAAGAGTTGAGAATTTGAGCCATGTATCATTGGTGATTAATTTCTAAATGCTCCTGATCAATGGATCATCACGAGGATGGTGATCGATCCGATCAGTGCACAGATCACTTTCCTTCTGGATGGACGAGACTTGAGTCCACAGTGTAGGGACACTGAAGTGATAGTGCAGGTGCTTGTTAGAGAACAAGGGTACTGAGCATGACCAAGACAAGAAGTCACTTGGATGTCTATCCATTCGTTAGTGACTTGCTTGATGTTGTAGTAGTATGACTGGTCCTTTGACCTGCGGTGCTTCAGCTACTCACAGTGAGGTTATTGTAGTTTGACTACACGTATACATGATCTCTAGTCATATGGATCCTTGTAGTGTAGATTGGCTGCAGTAAGTTCACTATAGGAGTAGGGTATGCACTCACATGGAATCTATCGACCTGGATAGAAGAGGAGTGATCCTATGTGATTTGTTAGACTGAGTTCTAAGACCTTGGCCAGGGCAGTAATATAAAGTGGAGAAAGAGTTTTCCACTAACGAACTCGAGTCGAATAAATCTTGATATATGACAGACGAAGGGGTTTGACGAGTTATCCATAACCTCCATCCTGTAGGGATCCACTATAGTAGGACCGTATCACACGATAACTGCACCTAGAGGTTCATCATTCTATTCTACTGGGTAGCCACTACATGCTGTTAGGTGCCACTGGTGGATGGTGGGACTCACAGGGATTATCTCGATGATCGATAAACCCTAATGAGTGGAGTTGGAATCGTTCCAATCCATTGAAAGGAGTTTTCAATGATATTGTGATAGAGATCATAACATATCTCACTACCAGTCAGAGTAGAACCTATGGGGTCACACACACTAGAAGTATTGACCGATCCGATGGTTGAATCGTGATTAGAAATCACAAGTAATCAATTCGATTGATATTCAGTTGATGAAGGAACAAAGGGAATTAATTAATTGGACTTAAACACAAATCCTACTTCGAGTAGGATTCCTAGAGACCTAATTGGATTAGGACTGGGAATCCTAGTTGGAGTAGGACTGAGATTCCTACTTGGAATAGGATTCCTACAATCCTAATTAGATTAGGAATTTTGAATTAAAATTGGATTCCTACTTGGAGTAGGATTCCTACAGTCCTAATCGGATTAGGACTTCGGATTCAAATTAGAGTCCTAATTGGATTAGGACTAAAATTAAATAAGTTCTAATTGGATTAGGGCTTCTTAAGTCCTAATTAATTATTACTCTAATGAATCAACATGACTCCTAATTGGGTTAGGATTGAAGAGTTCAATTGAGTCATGGTTCACTCAAGTTCTAATTGGATTAGGACTAGCATAGATTGAACCCAATTGATTCATGATTTGGTTAAACCCTAATTGGATTAGGGCTAAACCACATTAGGGGCTCCCAATCCTCATTAGATGAGGATTAGGGCAACACAAGAAGGAGGGGCTCAAGCCCCTCCTCCTTTGCTTCATTGGTGCGGCAACACAAGAGGGGCCGGCGCCCCTCTTGGAAAAAAGTCTAGGGCTCCTAACTTGTAGGAGCCCTAGATGCTTTAAAAGGAGGTGAAACGGGGCTGACGCCCTAATGATGTGATGCTCTCCTCCTTGCAGCCGTGGCCACCCTCTCCCCTCTCTTGGTTTCAGCCGCAAGCAAGGAGAAGAACAAAGGTGGTGTTGGCGGCTCCCTTCCTCCACCTTTCCTTCTTCCAACGCAGGGAAAAGATAAAGGCTGCAAAGCTTGGTGATCTTCTTCCTTGGTTGTTCCATCTTCTTCCTCCTCCCTCTAGCATTCAAGAGTTGAAAGAAAGGGAGGTGATCAGCCATCAAAACCAATCTCTGCAAGGGAGCTAGCACCCCAGGGAGATTAGAGCGATTGGATCGGTCCTCTGCTTCGTGTGGATACCCGTAGAGGCCGGGCACTTGAACGGCTTTAAGCGAACCTTCATCCTAAACCACGAACTTCAGTTTGCGGTGATCATCTACCCGCACAAGGTGAAGATCTTATTTTCCTAAAGTTATTAAAAGTTTTTAATCCTTACCTAACTACGAACGGTTATCAAACGATGTTCATGCGATGAACGTCGATCCCGCACATGCCCCTTCCGCTGCCATCTGATTTTGTTTTGAAATATCAGCGGTATGGGTGGGTTCTAACAGTGGTATCAGAGCCTAGGCTTCGTAGATTAAGGTAAGGATTAATTATTAGTAGGCTTATTAGATCTGAAAATTGAATGATCATGCATGCTGAAAATTTTCTGCATGCAGATTTTTTCTAGGGTGCTGATTTTTACATGCTGATTTTTATGTGATAAAGGGATGATTCTAATTGCATTGTTAATGGAATTACAAAGTTTAGAATCATGATTAGCATGATCAGCAACCTATATCATAAGATAATCAATTAGTTTTCAGATCTGAAAATTATAATTGCTGCATGTGGTGATGATCATAGGATTCAAACCCTTTTGGTATCAAATGTAATGACCTGCGATGCGATCTGTGATGTCATGTAATTTTTCAGATGCTTGCATGCATCTTATTTGATGTTTTAAGAGGCCTGCGTGCCTCCTAAAAGAAGATGTAATTTATTATTATTTTTATTTTACATCTGGTTATATTTCTGTGATGTGATGTACGTCAACGATCAAGTTGAAGACAAGGCATGAGATTAACAGGTGATCTAAGCGGTTGATGGCGATTGGATCAAGAGTTGATCAAGGATCGAATCAAAGAGGCTTGGAACCAATTCAAGAGTTGAAGACCAGTTGATCGATTGACGTGCATGTGCTTGTAATACGACCTTACTAGAATCCATGATCATCACCTATTTAAAGTTTAGCTTTAATTATTGCTGCGATTATAACTGCCTACAATGTGCCGTTTGCATGTGATGTGAATGAGAGTCGGGTAGATAGGTTTACATATGATGTAGCAAACCCAAATGAGACCTAAACTAAAACCTCCTCAATCAAGTCGAGAGTGAACCAACATGAGCAAGTCATATTAGATTAATTGATCTAATTGGTGTCTAGGAAAGCATGAAAGGTGGTTACTTAATTAGGACCTTACTCTCTGAGTAAGGGGAGCCTCCCACCTGCTTACCTGGCCAATTGTTCGATTACCTCTTATGAAGAGCTCAAATTGCAAACACTAAGACCTGATTAACCAATATTAAGTCAATAGGTCTTCCACCGTAGTAGAGCTGCTAAGGTCTTTCTGATGTTGATTTGTCTCGGCTGGATACAGTGATCAAGTTGCATCGGGGGGCTGGACCTCTCTATAGACATGAGATGTTGTAGAGTAAAGGTGGGGTTGGGCACCAATAACTGTTAGGTGAGGACCCAATGATGACTTTATTCCTACGGTTATACGGTGGGTCTGACTTAACTAAGAAATGGGACCAATAACTGTTAGGTGAGGTCTTCATGGCTTAGAGACCAAGTTACGCTGCAACATGCTTGAGAAGCATTGTACAAGAGTTGTACATTCATCAATCTATGTGTCACCAATAACTGTTAGGTGAGGTGGCATATAAATCGATGGGACCGCAGTACCCACTAGAAACCCTAGTCGTGTGGGATTTCCGTTTTTCTACCAGGGGAGTGTGAGGAATTCGAGAAAATAGTGAGAGTTACATTTGTTCTAAAAGACCTTAGAACAGATTAGGATCAAGTACAAAAGTCTAACTAGAATCTTTACTCTCTAAGGATTATAAAGTCAGCTTCTAAACTCTTAACTCATATCCTATAACCGTTTGACCAAACCCAATTATAAAGATTGGCTCAGCAAATTTCAAAAATAGTTTTGAATTGTGAGAAATTTGGATATATGCTAGACCATGGAATCCCCATGTTATCAATCCGTCCGATCACTGATCAGCGTAAGACGCTTGTTAAGTGGACGAACAATGACAATAAAGTTAGGTGCTGCACAATGGCATCCATGTCCAATGCATTACAATGCCAGCATGAGAACATGAAGACTGCTAGGGACATACTGGCACACCTGCAAGAGTTGTATGGTGAGCAGAGTCGCACAGCTCGTTTTGAAGTGTCCAAGAGGCTCTTCAAAACAAAGATGCGCGAAGGGCAGTCTGTCCATGATCACGGTCTGACTATAATCAAGGACCTAGAGGAGCTTGAGAAGCTTGGGATGAACATGCACAAGGAATTGTAAGTGGATTTGATCCTACAGTCACTTCCTGATTCATTTGGTCAGTTTATAGTAAACTACCACATGAATAAGATTGAATGCACTAAGACTGAACTGATAAACATGTTGGTAACTGCTGAGGGAGCCTTGAAAGGTTCAAGGGGCAATGTCCTTGCTGCTGAGTTGACTTCTGGTTCCAAGAGAAAGTCTGCTTGGAAGAAAAAGAAGCCTGCGAAGAAGCAGAAGACTAAGAAAACACCAAGTAAGGAAGTTCCAAGAAAAAGGCCAATTGCAAGAAAAAGTGTTTCCATTGCATAATGGACGGCCATTGGAAGAGGAACTGTCCTACATACATGGGAAGCATAAAGAACATGAGGGTGACAGACCTTCAGAAGGTTTGTCAGATATGCTCAGGATACTTAGGGACTGTTACCTATTGCTAGCAGAAATTTGATTTCTGTATTTTATTTAGCACAGAAAGATTTTTGTTTATTAAATTGATTCAAAATGGTTTTATGATTGACAGTCTCTATCACATACATATGGATGTATCTGTGAATATATCTGAGCAAACAGTGAATACCATAGGATCTAATAGATCCAAAAATGAGATAAATCTAAAGTATTTGTGGCACCTCAGGCTTGGCCATATAGGAGAAGACAGAATAAACAAATTGGAGAAACATGAGCTTTTGGGCTCATTGACTTCCGAGTCATATTTGATTTGTGAATTCTGCCTTCAAGGAAAGATGGCCAAGTTATCCTTTGTAGGACACAGGGAGGTTCACTGAAATACTTATCCTAGTACACACTGATGTGTATGGCCCATTCGATGTGCAGGCTAGGGGTTATAATTTTTTACTTCATTTACCGATGATTACTCACGGTATGGATATGTGTATGAGACACAAATATGAAACTTTTGAAAGGTTCAAAAAGCTTAGATATGAAGTAGAAAAATAAGCACAAAAACTCATTAAGGTTCTTCGATCAGATCGAGGAAGTGAATACCTTAATGGAGAGTTCCGTGATTATCTCAAGGAGAATGGTATAGTTTCATAATGGACTCCTCCTGGAACACCTCAGCTCAATGGAGTGTCAGAGAGGAGGAATCGGACTCTATTGATATGGTCCAGTCCATGATGAGCTTCACTGATTTACCCTTGTTTCTTTAGATAGATGCCTATTTTCAGCTATTTACTAGTTGAATAGAGTTCCCTCTAAAGTCCATTCCTACCGCACCATATGAGATATGACATGGTAAGAAACCAAGATTTGGGGATGTCCGGCCTACGTCAAGAGACTACAGGCAGACAAGTTAGAGGCTAGGACCATAAGTGCTCGTTTTATAGGATATCCTAAAGAGTCATTAGGATACAATTTTTACGTCTCAGAGGATCACAATGTGTTTGTGAGCCATCATGCCATCTTCTTGGAAAAACAGTTTATCCTTGATAGAGGCAGTGAGAGGAAAATTGAGCTAGAAGAGAAAGTCTCTGAAAAGCAACGAGTCATGGATCCTATCGAACCCATTCATACAGAGCCAGAACACGATGTCCCTCGACCACCTCGTAGATCTAGTAGGGTCTCCCATCCTCCCGATAGATACTTAGGTATACTAGAAGAGGATACCAAAAAAATGTCCCTAGTGGGAGATAGGGATCATACACAAGATCCCAAAACCTACGACGAGGCGATATCTGATATCGATTCCGAGAAATGGCTAGAAGCCATGAAGTCAGAGTTAGACTCCATGCATTCCAACCAAGTCTGGACCTTAGTAGACCCACCAGAAGGTATTGTACCTATTGGATGCAAATAGATCTACAAAAGGAAGATAGGTTCGGATGGAGAGGTAGAGACCTATAAGGCAAAGCTTGTGGCGAAAGGGTATAGTCAGCGCGAGGGCATTGACTATCAGGATACCTTTTCACCTGTAGCCATGCTGAAATCCATCCGAACATTGCTTGCCATTGCAGTATTTCATGATTATGAAATCTGGCAGATGGATGTGAAAACAGCTTTCCTGAATGGATATCTTGATGAAGACATCTATATGGAACAGCCTTTGGGTTTCACTTCCAGTGATGGAGATCACAAGGTCTGCAAGCTGCAAAGGTCCATCTATGGACTAAAGCAAGCATCTCGGAGTTGGAACACTCGTTTCGATGACGCAATCAAAACGTTTGATTTCATCAAAAACGAAGAGGAACCGTGTGCTTACAAAAGGGTTAGTGGAAGTACTGTCATTTTTCTCGTACTGTACGTAGATGACATCCTCCTGATAGGGAATGATATTCCCATGCTAACCTCGGTCAAGGTCTGGTTGTCAAAAAGGTTCTCCATGAAAGACCTTGGGGAAGCTTCCTATATTTTGGGAATAAAGGTCTATAGAGATAGATCTAAAAGGATGCTTGGCCTATCACAGAAGATGTACATAGAGGAAGTGCTGAAAAGGTTCAGCATGGAAAACTCTAAAAGGGGTCTATTACCCCTAAGGCATGGAATTAATCTCTCCAAGAAGATGTGCCCCAACACATCTGAAGAGATTCAACGCATGAGCAAGATCTCCTATGCATCAGCAATAGGGAGCCTCATGTATGCCATGCTATGTACATGACTTGATATAGTACATGCTGTGAATGTCACGAGCATATGTCAATCAGATCCAGGCAAAAAGCACTGGATAGCTGTGATGAACAGTCTTAAGTACTTGAGAAGAACTAAGGACATGTTCTTGGTCTTTGGGAGAAGATCAGAGTTGAAGGTAGAAGGATGCACATATATTGATGATAGAAAGTCTACATCAGAATATGTGCAATGGTGGTTCAGTAAATTGGAAGAGTTCCAAACAACCGATCATTATAGATTCTACCTTAGAAGCTGAATGTTAAGCCGTATCTAAGGGTGCAGTAGAAACCTTCTGGTTAAAAGTTCATTGCAGAGTTAGGTGTAATGTCATTAGATGCCATAACACTTTACTGCGATAACATTGGCACCATAACACTAGCTATGGAGCCAAGGTCTCATCAGAAGTCCAAGCACATAGAGCGGCGCTTCCACCTCATACGCGACTATGTTGAGAAGAAATATGTAGAGGTGCAGAGAATAGACTCTGCGGATAACGTGGCAGACCCGTTCACTAAGCAGCTAAGTCAGCAAAAGACTGAAGCCCACCTTGAGAAGATGGGGCTTAGATATATGACTGATTGGCTTTAGTGCAAGTGGGAGATTGTTAGATGTATGCCCTAGAAGCCAATCTGGCTGACACATTGTTAATTCTAGGGACATAATTTTGTACTTGACTATTTATTATTGAATAAATAAAAGGCATCTTTTCATTTATATTATTTATGTGTCTATGAATCGTCAAAGAAATTAATAAGATGATGATGCATATTCTCAAGAGTTGAGAATTTGAGCCATGTATCATTGGTGATTAATTTCTAAATGCTCCTGATCAATGGATCATCACGAGGACGGTGATCGATCCAATCAGTGCACAGATCACTTTCCTTCTGGATGGACGAGACTTGAGTCCACAATATAGGGACACTGAAGTGATAGTGCAGGTGCTTGTTAGAGAACAAGGGTACTGAGCATGACCAAGACAAGAAGTCACTTGGATGTCTATCCATTCGTCAGTGACTTGCTTGATGTTGCAGTAGTATGACTGGTCCTTTGACCTGCGGTGCTTCAACTACTCACAGTGAGGTTATTGTAGTTTGACTACACGTATACATGGTCTCTAGTCATATGGGTCCTTGTAGTGTAGATTGGCTGCAGTAAGTTCACTGTAGGAGTAGGGTATGCACTCACATGGAATCTATCGACCTGGATAGAAGAGGAGTGATCCTATGTGATTTGTTAGACTGAGTTCTAAGACCTTGGCCAGGGCAGTAATATAAAGTGGAGAAAGAGTTTTCAACTAACGAACTCGAGTCGAATAAATCTTGACATATGACAGACGAAGGGGTTTGACGAGTTATCCATGACCTCCGTCCTGTAGGGATCCACGATAGTAGGACTGTATCACACGATAACTGCACCTAGAGGTTCACATTCTATTCTACTGGGTAGCCACTACATGCTGCTAGGTGTCACTGGTGGATGGTGGGACTCACAGGGATTATCTCGATGATCGATAAACCCTAATGAGTGGAGTTGGAATCGTTCCAATCCATTGAAAGGAGTTTTCAATGATATTGTGATAGAGATCATAACATATCTCACTACCAGTCAGAGTAGAACCTATGGGGTCACACACACTAGAAGTATTGACCGATCCGATGGTTGAATCGTGATTAGGAATCACAAGTAATCAATTCGATTGATATTCAGTTGAAGAAGGAACAAAGGAAATTAATTAATTGGACTTAAACACAAATCCTACTTCGAGTAGGGTTCCTAGAGTCCTAATTGGATTAGGACTGGGAATCCTAGTTGGAGTAGGACTGAGATTCCTACTTGGAATAGGATTTCTACAATCCTAATTAGATTAGGAATTTTGAATTAAAATTGGATTCCTACTTGGAGTAGGATTCCTAGAGTCCTAATCGGATTAGGACTTCGGATTCAAATTAGAGTCCTAATTAGATTAGGACTAAAATTAAATAAGTCCTAATTGGATTAGGGCTTCTTAAATCCTAATTAATTATTAATCTAATGAATCAACATGACTCCTAATTGGGTTAGGATTGAAGAGTTCAATTGAGTCATGGTTCACTCAAGTTCTAATTGGATTAGGACTAGCATAAATTGAACCCAATTGATTCATGATTTGGTTAAACCCTAATTGGATTAGGGCTAAACCACATTAGGGCCTCCCAATCCTCATTAGATGAGGATTAGGGCAACACAAGAAGGAGGGGCTCAAGCCCCTCCTCCTTTGCTTCATTGGTGCGGCAACACAAGAGGGGCCGGCGCCCCTCTTGGAAAAAAGTCTAGGGCTCCTAACTTGTAGGAGCCCTAGATGCTTTAAAAGGAGGTGAAAGGGGGCTGACGCCCTAATGATGTGATGCTCTCCTCCTTGCAGCCGTGGCCACCCTCTCCCCTCTCTTGGTTTCAGCCGCAAGCAAGGAGAAGAACAAAGGTGGTGTTGGCGGCTCCCTTCCTCCACCTTTCCTTCTTCCAACGCAGGGAAAAGATAAAGGCTGCAAAGCTTGGTGATCTTCTTCCTTGGTTGTTCCATCTTCTTCCTCCTCCCTCTAGGATTCAAGAGTTGAAAGAAAGGGAGGTGATCAGCCATCAAAACCAATCTCTGCAAGGGAGCTAGCACCCCGGGGAGATTAGAGCGATTGGATCGGTCCTCTGCTTCGTGTGGATACCCATAGAGGCCGGGCACTTGAACGGCTTCAAGCGAACCTTCATCCTAAACCACGAACTTTAGTTTGCGGTGATCATCTACCCGCACAAGGTGAAGATCTTATTTTCCTAAAGTTATTAAAAGTTTTTAATCCTTACCTAACTACGAACGATTATCAAACGATGTTCATGCGATGAATGTCGATCCCGCACTGCCCCTTCCGCTGCCATCTGATTTTGTTTTGAAATATCAGCGGCATGGGTGGGTTCTAACAAACGCATCGTAACCCCCCCACTTACCTGGGAGCTTACCTGGTCAACTTAGTGCATTAGACCGGATTGGAGGCTTAGGTGCCCTTTTCAAACCAGTTAGGAGCTGTCTAGTGATTTTAAGGCAAATATAAGGATTTGATGTGTTTTTCTTTTATTGCATGCTTGACTGATCAAATACTAGTTTATGTAAGGGAGTCGTTTTAGAGTGCGTGACCTATTACCTTTTGACCCTGAAATAGAACGGACCTTAGGAATATTCGAGCTGAGATCAGAACATTAGAATCATCCCCACTTCCTGAAATGGCTGAAGAACAACCCAAACTTCCGAGGGAGTACTTTACTCCCACCATCTCCATCTTGCATTCGATTACCTGAAGTAGCAGTTGTACAATATGAAATAAAGTCTAGTGTGATCCAAATGCTCCCATCTTTTTACGGGCTCACCAACGAAGACCCATATAAACACCTAGATGAATTTCTTGAAATATGCACCACTGTCAAGATTCAGAACTTCACTGATGATGCTCTGAAACTTAGATTATTCCCCTTCTCCCTTAAAGATAGAACCAAGCAATGGCTGAATTCTTTAGAAGCTGATACGATTCGTTCTTGGGATCAAATGCACCAAGAATTTCTATAAAAAATACTTTTCTATAGGAAGAACAAACCAGTTTAGATGTGCCATCACAAGCTTCTCCCAAACTGAGGGAGAAGAATTTCATGAAACCTGGGAGAGATTTTGGAACCTAATCCGAAAATGCCCGCATCATCAAATACCCAAGTGGCAATTAGTACAATGCTTTTATGATGGGTTCTTTGAACGAAACCGTCAGATGGTTGATGCTTCTTGTGGGGGAACTTTCATGCTTAAAAATGAGCATGAAGCATGGAAATTATTTAAAAATCTCAATGAAAACTCCCTCCACCATGCTTCTTGTTCTCGTCAAGCACCCCCGAGTTCTCAAAGAAAAGGGACCATTTGTGAAATAAGTCATTCTATGGACCCATCTAGCAAGGTAGATGCATTGTCCCATAAGATTGACCAACTGATGATAGGAGGACATGTCGTTAGCTCTTCCCAAGCACAAGTGTGTGCTATATGTTCTAGCCCATCCCACCCTATCCATGAGTCCCCCTCAGCACCTCAATTCCCCGAACTCGTACAAGAACACATCAATGCTGCTCAAATACAGCCCAGACCGGGTAATGACCATTTTCCAATACATATAACCCGGGATGGCAGAATCATCCAAACTTTTCTTGGAAGCAGCAAGCTTTGAATACTGCCCAACTCTACTCCCAAAATTTTCAAAACCCTCAGAATTTTCAAACCCCACAAAATATTCATCCCTACCATCCCTCGACTCAATTTCAACACAATCCTCCTCCACCCCAAAGAAACACAGCCTTTGAGGAGAAAGTGTTGATCGCCTTTCAAGGTTTGGAAACCATTACACAATTGGTGCACTCTCACACGCAATCCATCACCAAGCTAGAATCTTAAATGGGGCAACTAGCTAATGCACTGAATAAGCGAGAGGAAGGAAAGCTTCCAAGCCAACCACTAAGTAATCCTAGGGGACAATACATGGCTCAAGAAAATCAACTAAATACAATTCATCATGAACAAGCCAATGCTTTGACTACCTTAAGGAGTGGACGTGTAGTAGACAATAAAAATGGGGAGGATAACAATAAGGAAGGTGAAGAAGAGGATAGAAATGTGTCAAATGAAAAAACTTCTTCTTCTTCTTCAGCTAGTCCACCTTTTGCCAAAACTCACATCCCAAAAGCCCCATTTTCTGAAGCTCTTAATTCACCCTCTCCCTTTGGCAAAAAGGAAACTTCACTAGAGGAGATGATGGAGGTTTTCAAACAAGTCAAAATCAACCTTCCGCTTCTTGATGCTATTCGACAAGTTCCCTCCTATGCCAAATTTCTCAAAGACCTTTGTACCCAAAAGCGAAAATCTAGGACGCATGTGCCTAAAAAGGTCTTCCTAACTGAGCAAGTGAGTTCTATTCTCCAACACAACACCCCTCCGAAATTCAAAGATCCTGGTGCTCCCACCATCTCCTGTGTCTTAGGAAATAATTTCATTAATCGAGCACTCTTAGATCTAGGGGCAAGTGTCAACCTTTTACCTTACCCAGTTTATGAGAAACTTGGGTTAGGTGAGTTAAAACCAACCTTGGTATTCCTTCAATTGGCTGATCGATTTGTAAAAATACCACGAGGAATAATTGAAGATGTTCTTGTCAAGGTAGACAAATTCTATTTTCCAATAGATTTTATCATCCTTGATATGGAACATGAGCCTAATCCAAAGAAACAAATTCCCGTGATCCTTGGGCGCCCCTTTTTAGCAACAGCCAATACATGCATCAATTGTAGAACGGAGGTAATGAACATATCATTTGGGAACATAAAGGTAAAATTAAATGTGTTCAATACGGTCGACCAACCCACGAGGAAAGTTGAGTGCTTCCTAATAGACAAAATGGATGATCTTATAGAAGAAGCCCTTTTCTATATTTTGGAAAATGATCCTTTGAAAACATGCTTGACCCATTCTGACGTTGCTATAGAAAAGGCCATAGAAGCAATCAACTCTGTGCCCGACAATCAGTTTTCCACAAATTTTCTTTCTTGGAGAACTCAGCATGAACCTGTATGATTTGATAAGGATGCGCTGCGTCTGGCTGAAGACGTTAAACTTAGCGCTTGTTGGGAGGCAACCTAATTTTCGTAGGTCGTTTTTGCAATTTTTGTTCTTATTGCATTTTTCAATGTCTAACAGGATCACTCATATTACTGATGCAACTACGGTAAAATGCTTCTATCCTCCATATGCATCTTATTTTCGTCCAAAATAAAAATAATAAAAAAATAAAAATAAGAAATAAATATAATATTATTAAAAAAATAAAATATTGAGGATAATATCTAATCTAGGTTAGGAGGTATAGGATTCGAATTTTTGAAGAAATTTTTGTATTTTTAAATAAGTTTTTCAAAAAAATAAAAAATAAAAAACTAATTTTTATGCTTTAGTGCTGAAATGATAAACACACAAAGTATATAAAATCTAAAAAGCCCAATAACTAGTCAAGAGTAAGTCAATTTGAGTTCTTTTTAAAAGTTCTTTTAGCGAGTTGTAAGATAATTTTTACTTTGGAATTTCACAACACACATGGCCTGCACTTCTAAGGGTTAGGTTCAACATTATGTTGTTAAGACTGGTGGCAACCTTGAGTCCTGATGAATCATTCCTATTTAATTCACTATTATTCCATATTTACTTTAGAAAAAATGAATTTAGTCGGGTACATCGAAAAGGGCTACCTATTGTCAAAGGTCAGTGGGCTTGTATGAGGAATCTGAGCATAGGTTCGTAGGGGAGTCTTGATGCCCAATACCTCATGCCATCTAGTGTGGAAGTGTTGATTGAATGCTCGCTACACGGAGGAATCATTACAAGAGTAAAAGTGCATAATTTATTTATAAATACAAAATAAAAAAAGAAAAAAAAACTTTGCTGAAAAAAATATTGACCTTGAAAAAGATGATAGTGTGAAAGCCGTCGTTGTAAAAATTCGAGTAAACTGGAATATTACAGATAAAGCCCATGAGGTATTAAAGTAAATATCCACAACTCTCGGAATCCTGCAAGATAGGTTGATTTTGAATTAGTGATTAGGTCTTATTTGACCAATTCTTGGAAACTACTAGCTTTAGCAGTATTTTGGAGGATATAAAGTCTTAGCTTGTGTATGGTTCATATTTCACCAAGCACCCAAGTATAAATAAGTCTTACAACTTCCTAACAGAAACTTAATGACTTCAACTTTGTTGCCCAAAAAGACAACCCAAGAGGGGGGGTGAATTGGGTTTTAAATAATAATTGCAAATTAGAAACTTAATGAGTAACTAATTAAACTTTATTGCAAGTGGATTAATTAGTTTACTATATACAGTGGATGAGGGGAATGGAAGAGACAATTAAACAATCACAAATACAAGAGATTTTATAGTGGTTCGGAGCTAACCCTTGCTCCTACGTCCACTCCCCAAGCTTCACTTGGGAGTTCACTATAATCCCTCGGATTATAGCCGGTTGTTTTACAAGCTTACAACCCAACTTGTTGTTTTACGAGATCACAACGAACTCGGTCGGTTTTCACAGGCTCATCGACTAGAACTACCCGATTGTTTTTCCGGGATCACAATCGAACCCTTACACCGTTGGTTTTACCCTCGGCTCACCAACAAACCTCTACAACCTTGATTCAATCTCCTGATTGAATCAACTAACAAGAAGATAGTTTGTAAAGAGTACAGGAAAAGCTTCTTAACAAGCAAATATGAACAATATAAATAATATAGAGTTAGAAGCCCTCAAATAGATTTTGGAAGAGGAAGAAGGGGCTTCTCGAACTCTGAGTCTCCTCTTTGAATGCACTGATGATCTGATGTCAGAGGAGAGCCTTGAATGCGAGGAAGACGTTTGGAGAATGGACTTCAATGCACTTCTTCCTTCTTTCTCTTGTATTAACTCTTGAGAGGCTTTGGTAGGTGGAAATTCCTTTTGCTTTGAATGGAGTCTCTCTTTCTTACTCTATTACTATTCACTCTAGCTATTTAAGCAATTTCCAGCGAAAACTAGCCGTTAGACACACTTTTAGAGCCGTTCTGCAAAATCTGCAACTCCTGACAAAGTGTCCGTTGGGATCGGAGTCGACTAGCTCGATCTGGAGTCGACTCGGCTGTTGCTGGAGTCGACTCATGCTTTACTGGAGACGACTCGCCCACTGTTCAAAATTTGAAATAAAGTGCCGTCCCGTTCTGGAGTCGACTCGGCTAAACCTGGAGTCGACTCGCCAATGTCCGGAGATGACTCTCCCTTCTGGAGACAACTCGTTCTTCAGGAATTCAAAGATCTTTCTTTTGGGTTTACTTCCTCGAGTCGACTCGGATTCTCTTGGAGTCGACTCGGCTCTCAGAGCCAGAAAAACTAGTCTTCTGTCTTTGGAGTTGAACTACCTTGGAGTCGACTCGCACTTTGCTGGAGTCGACTCGGCTCTCAGACACCGAAGTTGGCTCTCTGACTTTTAGGCTTGCATTCCTCTGAGAGTCGACTCCTTCTTCTTTAGGAGTCAACTCGCCAGCCGTCGGAGTCGACTCGAGTTCTTCTGGAGTCGACTCGGTTCTTAGAGTCCAAAACAACTTCTCTATCTTTCTGTTTGTTATCCCTTGGAGTCGACTCGCACTTTGCTGGAGTCGACTCGGTAAGCATCGGAGTCGACTCGAATTCTTCAGGAGTCGACTCGGTGACAGGGTCTGAGATTCATCTTTCTGTCCTGCTGTCTGTTCTCAGTAGGAGTCGACTCGTAATGTGCCGGAGTCGACTCGAGTCTGTGCCAGAACGTCTGAAATACTTGGAGTCGACTCAAAATATTCCGGAGTCGACTCGCGTTCCAGACTTTGGTTCAAACTGAGTTCCATACTTAGCCAAAATGTATTGAACCAAGGCTAGAGACAATTAAACATAAATTCACAAATATTTGGCTGAAACACTAGATTGAATTCATTAGTATAACATAAGATATACTCAAATGCTTTGAGCTCATCAAAATCAAATAGCGTTATAATTAATCACTCCACAATCTTCCCCTTTTTGATGATGACAAAATTGAGTATTTGTAAAGTGAATTGCTCAATCAAAAAGGAGATTTATAATAAAGTTTTGAAATGAATTCAAGTGTCTAGTCATTTAATTTATCCAAAATTGAAAGGTGTGAAACAGTAAATCCTGAAGTTAAAGCTCCCCCTTTCATTTGGAATTATGTAAGCCTTATGTTATGCAATCAATTGTTTGGCTTATATGTGTTTAATGAATTTGCTTTCTTAAAATTTCAGATTCTCCCCCTCAACATATGCAATCAATTTTGTTTTAGATTCTCTGAATTTTTTAATGTCTTGAAGCTTTTGAGCTTAACTTTTTGTTTTAGAGGGAAAATCTGACAATTTGGTCTTGAGTATGATTCAACTAATCTCCAAATATTTCTTGAATAGATTCTGAAGATTACTCCTTTAGGAGCCCCAATCAGAGAGATAATGAGCCTCGAGGTATCGAATTCACTTAGAACAAATTAAGTTTTGCTTTAAGAATTTTCTTTTTAGTGATTTCCTTTACATTTCAATTTAATATATTTTCTCCTCCTTTTTGTCATCATCGCGAAAAGGAGTGCAGAACATAGAAAGAATTGCACCGTTTGTAAAAAAATGTCTACTCATTGTATTGATGCTGAATTGAGTACAATTGTAAAAAAAAATACAAGTATAGAAAACAAATACATCAAGAGATTGATAACTAAGCTACACTAGGGTTTCTTTGCAGTGGAGGATGAAGCATCTCCTCTAAGCCTAGTCACTTGCAAGACTAAGCTTATTCCTTCCGAAACGTTCCCTAGTTGCTTGATGATCTCCGAGGTGGCCCTAGACTGTGTCGTGGTAAGCTCGGTCACGCTCGCCTGAAGGGTGTCCAACCTGAAGAGCAGTGCCTGGGCTAGTCTCTCGGCACCCTGGCTCTGGCTCCCTAGCTCATGTCTGATGCCGTCTCGCATCTTCTTCGTGTCGTCCTTGACGTCACTCATGTTCCAGTATTGAGCTTGGACCAGGCTGCGCACATTTGATATCTCCTCCCTCAAGTGCGCAGTCATCTCGGCTACTGCTGCCAGGGTGGGAACAATCTCGGTGGAGGGAGCACTCGAAGGACCTCGGAGCTCCCTCAGCAAGTCATCTCTCAGATCCCTCACTATCTCCTGCCGCAACTCTCGGAGCTGCTCAGAAGATATCCGGACCTCCAAAGGCTGCTGCTGAGAAGGTGGGGCAGTGGAGGTGGAAGGCTCAGTATAGGTATGAGCAGAGGTGGAAGGATAGGTGGGAGGATCTGTATAGTGGTCCTCGTCATGGTCAGGACTGGGTGAGTGATGAGTGGTAGGGTCAGAAGATGTGGATGATTTCCTAACCCAAACCCCCCCTATCTTGTGGAATCCCATCCTATGAAAGGTCCCCTCACCCATGCAATCTGTAAACCGGCAGTGAGCGAGAGGGTTTCCCCTCAGGAATGGGGACCTCTAACTCCCTAAATATAAGGGTGAATAACATGCCATAAGGGAGGCTGAGCCTAGGTTTATCTAGGGGTTCACAAAGGTACTTGTAGATGAGTTTTGGAAAGTTGATGGGAGTGTCTTGGAGGAGGTAGAACATCAAGGCCAGGTCTCTCTCGGAAATGAAGTCAAACCTACCAGTCTTTGGGAAGAGAGTCCTAGAGATGATACTAAGGAGAAGCCGCATTTCAGCCGAAAGCTGATTTGCGAACACCTCCTCTATGGGGGACAAGGGTGGACTCCCTAGGATGGCCGTAAGGGCCTCTGTCCTATCAGAGGGGTGTGTGGGAACAATCCCCTCACTCGAGAGATGGAGGACTCGAGCAATGAAGTCCTTCGAGATGAAAATAGGGACACCATAATAGTTCCTGGATACCTCCGCTAAGCCGTGCAACTGTACCATAGAACTCCCTAACAAGCCCTGGATAGGTAGGGAGGTCAAGAGTGCAGAAAAAACTCTAAACCTTGGGCTCTAAGGTGATGCCCTAGGTTGAACCCTTTCCGGGAGAGGAAGTCAAAGTTGACTTGCCTCCCGGTAGAGACAACCTTCCCGGTGCATGAGCGCGAGGGAACCGGCCCAGGCGGGGAAGGAACCGGAGGTGGTGGCCTCGCCGGTTCGTTTCGAGCCTTGGACCGTCGCTCGGCCCCGCTCGCGGAGATGGGTCTCTTTCGGCTCGGTACAACGACCTTCCTAGGCATTTTGACCTAAGGACGGGGAAAGAACACGGAAACTATGAGGAAAACTCGACGGAGAAGACCTAGACTGGGTCGGAGACGAGTTCGGAGATGGCTCTAGGGTTTGGAACAGTGTCCGGCTGTGAATAGAAGTGAGGAATAAACGTTTCGATTAGGGTTAAAAGTCGGATTCCCGACCTTGAGTCGACTCCGGTAAGTCGCGAGTCGACTCGACCTCGAGTCGACTCCCAAATATGCGCGAGTCGACTCCCACATGAGCCGACTCTAAGAAACGTCCGAGTCGACTCGAACCCTGGCACACAACCAAAAATATTGTTATTCTCGTGCAAAGAGAGAGTTATGAGCTTATCTAGGATTTAAGAACTGATTTGATGATCATAAATAAGAAATCCTAAGTCCAACATAAACTAATCCTCAAAATCTATAAAACTAGAGGAGAGTATCACTAGAATGGATCAATCACTCCTAACCCCTCTTCTAAGTATGCAAAATCGATCTTCACTCAAGGGTTTTGTGAAGATATCAGCAAGTTGATCATCAGTACAAACAAATTGAAGTGTCACATCACCATTCAGTACATGATCTCTTATGAAATGATGTCTTATCTCAATGTGTTTAGTTCTTGAGTGCTGAATTGGATTTTTAGTTAGATTAATGGGCACTTGTATTATCACAGTTAATAGGAATTTTATCTTGTTTAATGCCATAATCTTCAAGTTGTTATTTAATCCACAAAATTTGAGCACAACAACTTCCTGCAGCAACATATTCGGCTTCAGCCGTAGATAGTGCAACTGAGTTTTGTTTCTTGCTAAACCAAGAGATTAAGTTTTCTCCTAAGAATTGACATGACCCGTGGTGCTTTTTCTATCAAGTTTGCAACCAGCGAAGTCTGAATCAGTGTACCCTATTAGGTTTATGCTCGAATCTTTAGAGTACCATAAGCCTATGGTTTTTGTTCCGATTAGGTATTTAAAGATTCTCTTAACAGCAATTAAGTGTGATTCCTTAGGATTAGATTGATATCTAGCACACATGCATACACTAAACATGATATCAGGTCTAACTTGCAGTGAGATATAATAAAGATCCTATCATACCTCTATACATCTTTTGATATACTGATTTACCTGATTCATCTTGGTCTAGTTTGCATGATGAACTCATGGGTGTGCTGATTGACTTGTTTCCTTCCATATCAAACTTCTTAAGCATCTTCTTGATGTATTTAGCTTGAATTGATGAAGATTCCTTCTTCAGATTGTTTGATTTGGAGCCCGAGAAAATAGTTCAGCTCTCCCATCATGCTCATTTCAAATTCACCTCTGCATTAGGTCAGCAAATTCTTCGCAGAGGCGATTGTTAGTAGCACCGAAAATAATATCATCTACATAAATCTGAACTACTAACATATCTTTGTTTTTTCTTTTTAAAAACAATGTTACATCAACGTTCCCTCTAGAAAATTCATGGTCTAACAGAAATTTGCTAAGTCTTTCATACCATGCTCTAGGAGCTTGTTTCAAACCATAAAGGTGCTTTGTTTTAATTTATACACATGGTTGGGGTATTGATGATTTTCAAAACCAGGAGGTTGTTCTACATATACCTCCTCATTAATATACCCATTCAAAAAGGCACTTTTACATCCATTTGAAATAATTTGAAATCTTTAGAGCATGCAAATGCTAGTAACAATCTAATTGCTTCAAGTCTAGCTACAGGAGCAAAAGTTTCATCAAAGTCTATACTTTCTTCTTGATTATAGCCCTTTGCTACTAGTCTAGCCTTGTTCCTAATCACGATTCCATTTTCATCAAGTTTATTTTTATATATCCATTTGGTTCCTATTATTGAGTATCAGAGGGTCGTTCAACTAGGTTCCATACCTTGTTTCTAGTGAATTGGTTTAGCTCTTTTTGCATTACATTTATCTAATTTACATCATTTTCAGCTTCTTCTATGTTTTAGGTTCAAAGTGTGAGACAAATGCTAGATGATTATTTAAGTTCCTAAGAGATGCTCTAGTTCTAACAGATTGAGATGGATCATCTAAAATTAATTCCTTAGGATGCCCATGAGCATACCTCCAAGCCTTAGTCAGCCCATGATCCACAATTGCCTCTTGGCTTGTTGATGCATCTCCAATTAGCTTTGGTTCATCTTTCTGTAATGTCATCTCATCAATCTTTTCTTCAAGAATTTCTGCATCATCATCAAGAGCTACTTTCTTGCTAGAAGAGACATCATTAGTATCATCAAAAACAACATGTATAAACTCTTCAATAACAAGGTTTCTTTTGTTAAATACTCTATAAGCTTTACTTGATGTAGAATATCCCAAAAAGATACCTTCATCAGATTTAGAATCAAATTTACCTAAGTTATCCTTGCCATTATTATGAATGAAACCACCAACATTCCAAAAATATGAAAATAGTTTACTTTGGGCTTTCTATTTCTCCCAAAGTTTATAAGATATTTCTTTATAATGGGTCTCAATAAAACTCTATTTAGATATGACATGATGTATTAATGGCTTCTCCCAAAAGTACTTAGGGAGGTTACTTTTACACAACATGGTTCTAGCCATTTTTCTAAGGGTTCTATTCTTTCTTTCTACAACTCCATTTGTTGTGGTGTCCTAGTGTAGAGAAATTATGAGTTATCCCTTTTTTACTATAGAATTCATCAAATAGATGATTTTCAAATTCCGTTCCATGATCACTCTAATAGCTATGACTGAAGCATTTCTTGCATTAGTTACTTCCTTATGAAATTTCTTAAATACAGAAAATGCTTCATCTTTATGAGCTAAGAACATGACCCAAGTATATTTAGAAAAATCATCTACATAACAAGACCATATTTGTTTCCACCAAGACTTGTGGTTCTAGTTGTCCAAATAGATCCATGTGTAGTAGTTCAAAGGGTCTAGAAGTAGATGACACAGATTTATGGATTTAAAAGAGCTCCTCGATTGTTTGCCATATTGACATGCTTCACAAATTTTATTTTCTCAAATTTTTAGTTTTGGCAAATCTATTACAGAATCTCTTTTAACTAACTTAGATATTGTATCCATACTTGCATGTCCTAATTTACGGTGCCATAACCAGCTTGCATCATCAATCTTAGTATCACTAGCTACTAAGCAAGGACTGTTTTTAGCAAGATCTTCAAGATCTATTACAGTAGACATTTTCCACGTCTTATTCCTTTGAATACTAAGCTATTGTCAATTAAGTTGGTTATGATGCATAGGATGGTTTTAAACAGAACATCAAAATTCTTATCACATAATTGACTTATGCTAAGTAAGTTATGTTAATACCATCTACCAATCGTACATTATCAACAAAGGTTGAGGAGGTGATTTGTATTTTACCTATACTAATGATGTGACCTTGATTATTGTCTCCAAATGTCACTGCACCTCCCTTTTTAGGCTCTAGGGTGAAGAATTGTTCCTTGTCATCCGTTCATGTGTCTGAGCAGCCACTATCCAAGTACCAACAGTTTTGTCGACTTGGGCTGCAAGACACTCCTACAAAAGAAATCATATAATTTTAGGTACCCAAGTTTTCTTGGTCCTTCAAGATTAGTAAAGTTGGTTCCTTTTGGAACCCCAACCTTTTTAATTTTTCTTTTAGCTCCTACCTTCCTATGGTCACACACATTAGCTTTATGTCCTACCTTTCTATAGCAAAAATAGGTTATATCTTAATTTACTTTTCCTGCTTTCACCAAAAAGTTACTAAGGAGCTTTTGCTTATCTTAGTTTGTATCCTAAACAGCTCTATTAAACACAGCTCGTTGATTGTTAAGTATCATTCCAATTTTCAGAACTATATGTAAACTTTTCAACAATAGGTTTGTATTTTTCAAGCTCCTTGTGTAAGCTTTTGTTTTTTGTTTTAGTATGTTTAAGTCTTTTGTGAGATTATCTTTAAAGTTTGTTTACCGTTTTAAGTTCTGAATTTTCTTGGTTAGTTTTCATTATCTTTAATTAAGGTTATTAGTTTTTTTGAATTAATATTGTTGCTTATTTTAAGTTCTAAATTTTCTTAATGATAAATCCTTGTCCTTAATTAATTTATCATCTTATGGAAGTGAGATTGATTAGTTAGTTTTAGTTCTTTATTCTTAAGATTTATTGTCTTATATTCATCCATTAGTTCATTAAACGCATCATACAATTCATCAAAGATAAAATCTAAATGCGTTTCAGATGTTACCTCATTTATTTGCCATGAAGCAGAAGTTGGCCTTTTCTCTTGTTCCTCATCGATGATGATGATGATGAATCGGAGTCCGACAGAGTGGAGACAAGGACTTTCTTTTTCTTATATTGCCGCCCTTCTTCAGCAAGGGACAGTCAACTCTGAAATGTCCCGTCTTCTTGCATTCATAGCATCCGATTCCTTCATTTTCTCGTTTCCTTACCTTTATCCTTAGTCTGGTAGAGAACTTGAGGGACCTCTCTTGATGAAAGGACTTTCTTCCGTGTTGATGAAACTTTCTGAACTTTCGCACGAGAGGAGCCTCATCATCATTTCCCTCATTATCTTCTTTTTGCTGCTGCTGCTGCAAGATAAATTCTTGTTAGAAGAAGTAGATTTGAGGGCTATTACCTCGTTTTCTTATGAGAGGATTCTTCTTCGCTGTATTGTTTCATTGTGAGCTCGTGTGTCATTAGAGATCCAAGAAGCTCCTCAATGAAGCTTGTTCAACGTCCTTGGCTCTTGGATTGCCATACTTGGCCTCCCATGACCTCTGGCAAACATCGAAGAATTTCCTGACAAGGTCACTGTTAGTATAATTTTTGCCAAGGCTCTTTAGGCATTGACAATATCAGTAAATCTAGTAAACATGCAAGTTGATAGTTTCATTGGATTCCATCTTAAATAGTTCAATTTATGAACTAGTATATTTATTTTAGATTCTTTTACTTGATTTGTGCCCTCGTGGGTCACTTTAAGTCTATCCCATATCTTTTTGCAGAATTGCAAGTAGAGACTCTATTGAATTCATTACGTCTAAAGCACAATAAAGCACATTCATTGCTTTGGCATTTAGTTGTGCCTTCCTAATATCATTGTCATCCCAATCTTTTTTCAAGTTTGGGGTATAGTAACACCCTCTAACAAAATTAATGGGATGTAAGGTCATTAAGTATGGTGTCCAATCTCATAGTCTTGAGCTTGGATAAATATCCTCATCCTAGCCTTCCAATAGGAGTAGTCGGTTCCATTGAAGAATGGAGGTCTATGGGTGGACTGCCCCTCAATATGAGAAGATCCAAATGGGGTTGTCATTTTGATCTTTTACTCTTTTGGTAGAAGAGTTCCGGCTCTGATACCACTTGTTGCCCAAAAAGACAACCCAGAGGGAGGGTGAATTGGGTTTTAAATAATAATTGCAAATTAGAAACTTAATGAGTAACTAATTAAACTTTATTGCAAGTGGATTAATTAGTTTACTATATACAGTGGATGAGGGAATGGGAGAGACAATTAAACAATCACAAACACAAGAGATTTTATAGTGGTTCGGAGCTAACCCTTGCTCCTACGTCCACTCCCCAAGCTCACTTGGGAGTTCACTATAATCCCTCGGATTACAGCCAGTTGTTTTTACAAGCTCACAACCCAACTTGTTGTTATTACGAGATCACAACGAACTCGTCGGTTTTCACAGGCTCACCGACTAGAACACACCGATTGTTTTTTCCGGGATCACAATCGAACCCTTACACCATTGGTTTTAACCTCGGCTCACCAACAAACCTCTACAACCTTGATTCAATCCCCTAATTGAATAAACTAACAAGAAGACAGTTTGTAAAGAGTACAGGAAAAGCTTCTTACAAGCAAATATGAACATAAATAATGTAGAGTTAGAAGCCCTCAAACAAGATTTTGGAAGAGGAAGAAGGGGCTTTTTCGAACTCTGAGTCTCCTCTTTGAATGCACTGATGATCTGATGTCAGAGGAGTGGAGAATGGACTTCAATGCACTTCTTCCTTCTTTCTTTGTATTAACTCTTGAGAGGCTTGGTAGGTGGAAATCCCTTTTTGCTTTTGAATGGAGTCTCTCTTTCTTACTCTATTACTGTTTCACTCTTGCTATTTAAGCAATCCCCCAGCGAAAACTAGCGGTTAGACACACTTTTAGAGCCGTTCTGCAAAATCTGCAACCTCCTGACAAAAGTGTCCGTTGGATCCGGAGTCGACTCGCTCGATCTGGAGTCGACTCGGCTGTTGCTAGAGTCGACTCATGCTTTACTGGAGACGACTCGCCCACTGTTCAAAATTTTAATAAGTGCCGTCCCGTTCTGTAGTCGACTCGGCTAAACCTGGAGTCGACTCGCCAATTTCCGGAGATGACTCTCCTTCTGGAGACGACTCGTTCTTCAGGAATCAAAGATCTTTCTTTCGGGTTTACTTCCTCGAGTCGACTCGGATTCCTCTTGGTGTCGACTCGGCTCTCAGAGCCAGAAAAACTGGTCTTCTGTCTTTGGGAGTTGAACTGCCTCGGAGTCGATTCGCACTTTGCTGGAGTCGACTCGGCTCTCAGACCACCGAAGTTGGCTCTCTGACTTTTAGGCTTGCATTCCTCTGAGAGTCGACTCCTGCTTCTTTAGGGAGTTCGACTCGCCAGCCGTCGGAGTCGACTCGAGTTCTTCTAGAGTCGACTCGGTTGCTCAGAGTCCAAAATAACTTCTCTGTCTTTCTGTCTGTTACCCCTTGGAGTCGACTCGCACTTTGCTGGAGTCGACTCGGCAATCATCGGAGTCGACTCGAATTCTTCAAGAGTCGACTCGGTAACAGGGTCTGAGATTCTCTTTCTGTCCTGCTGTCTGTTCTCAGTAGGAGTCGACTCGTAATATGCCAGAGTCGACTTGAGTCTGTGCCAGAACGTCTGAAACACTTGGAGTCAACTCGAATCTTCTGGAGTCGACTCGCATTCCAGACTTTGGTTCAAACTAAGTTCCATACTTAGCCAAAATGTATTGAACCAAGGCTAGAACATTAAACATAAATTCACAAATATTTGGCTGAAACACTAGATTGAATTCATTAGATAACATAAAATATACTCAAATGCTTTGAGCTCATCAAAATCAAATAGCGTTATAATCAATCCACTCCCACAATCTCCCCTTTTTGATGATGACAAAACATTGAGTATTTGTAAAGTAAATTGCTCAACCAAAAGAAGATTTATAATAAAGTTTGAAATGAATTCAAGTGTCTAGTCATTTAATTATCCAATTGAAAGGTGTGAAACAGTAAATCCTGAAGTTAAAGCTCCCCCTTCATTGGAATTATGTAAGCCTTTATGTTATGCAATCAATTGTTTGGCTTATATGTGTTTAATGAATTTGCTTCTTAAAATTTTAGATCTCCCCCTCAACATATGCAATCAATTTTGTTTAGATTCTCTGAATTTTCTTTTAATGTCTTGAAGCTTTTGAGCTTAACTTTGTGTGCTTTGGAATTATCACACTTATGCATTTGAATCAATTTATAAAATAGTAAATAAATTCTTAGGTAGCGACAGCAGTTTGTGGGAATCTGAGCCCGGAAATCCTCCGAGACAAACTCGTCCACTAGGGCCACCTAGGAATTTAAAGCCTATTGCATACGGTAAATGCAATCACGAATCTTACGAAAGTGAGTTAGTTTTTATTTTGCTTGAGGACTAGAAAAATGTAGGTTGAGGGGTGTGATAAGTGCTAATAATGCATAAATTAACCCTTTTATCATAGCACTTATCATTATTATCATGCACATATTTCACTATAAAAAAGATATATTTTTCTTCAACTTTGCATTCTAATAATTTATCAAAAATAATTCAGGTTTATTTGATTTTGGGTCAAATTCAACGTGTTAGATGTATGCCCTAGAAGCCAATCTGGCCTGATACATTGTTAATTCTAGGGACATAATTTTGTACTTGACTATTTTATTATTGAATAAATGAAAGGCATCTTCTTTTATTCATATTGTTATTGTGTCTATGAATCGTCCAAGAATTAATAAGATGATGATGCATATTCTCAAGAGTTGAGAATTTGAGCATGTATCATTAGTTGATTAATTTCTAACACTCCTGATCGATGGATCAATCACGAGGACGGTGATCGATCCAATGAGATCAGTGCACATATTACTTTTCCTATGGATGGACGAGACTCGAGTCCATGGTGTGGAGACACTGAAGTAATAGTGCAGGTGCTTGTTAGGAGAACAAGGGTACTGAGCATGACCAAGACAAGAAGTCACTTGGATGTCTATCCACTCGTCAGTGACTTGCTTGATGTTGCAATAGTGTGACTGGTCCTTTGACCTGCGATGCTTCGGCTACTCACAGTGAGGTTATTGTAAGTTTGACTGCACATATACATGGTCTCTAGCCATATGGATCCATGCAGTGTAGATTGGCTGCAGTAGGTTCACTGTAGGAGTAGGGTATGCACCTATAAGGAATCTATCGACCTTGATAGATAAGGAGAGATCCTATGTGATTTATAAGACTGAGTTTGTAAGACCTCGGCCGGGGTAGATTGCACAGTGGAGAAAGAGTTCTCCGCTCTCGAACTTAAGTCGAATAAATCTTGACATATGACAGGCGATGGGGTTTGACGAGTTGTCCATGACCTCCGTCCTGTAGGGATCCACGATAGAAGGACTGTCTTACAAGATAACTGCACCTAGAGGGTTCATCATTCTATTTACTGGGTAGCCACTACATGCTGCTAGGTGTCACTGGTGGATGGTGAGACTCACAGGGATTATCTCGATGATCGATAAACCCTAATGAGTAGGTTGGAATCATTCCAATCCATTGAAAGGAGTTTTTCAATGATATTGTGATAGAGATCACAATATATTCACTACAGTCAGAATAGACCTATGGGGTCACACACACTAGAAGTATTAACCGATTCGATGGTTGAATCGTGATTAGGAATCACAAGTAATCAATTCGATTGATATTCAGTTGAAGAAGGAACAATGGAATTAATTAATTGGACTTAAACACAAATCCTACTTCGAGTAGGATTCTAGAGTCTTATTGGATTAGGACTAGAATCCCAATTGGAGTAGGACTGGGATTCCTACTTGGAGTAGGATTCCAACAATCCTAATAGATTAGGAGTTTTGAATTAAAATTGGATTCCTACTTGGAGTAGGATTCCTAGAGTCCTAATCGGATTAGAACTTCGATTCACAATTAGAGTCCAATTGGATTAGACCAAAACTTAAATAAGTCCTAATTGGATTAGATTTCTTAAGACCTAATTAATTATTAATCTAATGAATCAACAAGACTCCTAATGATTAGGATTGAAGGGTTCAATTGAGTCCTAGGTTAATTAAGTTCTAATTGGATTAGGACTTATCAGATTAACCCAAATTGGTTCACCCTTGGTCCAAGCCTAATTAGATTTAGGACCTAACCATGAGTGACCTTCCTAATCCTCCTTAAAGGAGGATTAGGTTAAACCATGAAGGAGGGGCACCACACCCCTCCTCCTTTTTCTTGCTTGGTGCCGGCAAAGAAGAGGGGCCGGCGCCCCTCTTGGAAGTTATCAAGGAGCTCCTACAAAGTAGGAAGCTCCACATTGCTATTTAAGAGGAGCGTGGGGGCTGACCTAGGGCATCATTGAAGCCCTCTCCCTCTCCAATTCGTGGCCCCCCACTCTCCTCCCCTTTCCTTGGTTCAGCCGCAAGCAAAGGAAGAAAAAAGAAAGTGGCCTCTTCATCCTCCCTTCCTTCCTTCCAATGCAAGGAAAAGAAAGAAGGCTGCAGATTTTGTTCCTTTACTATTCTTCATCCTTCTTCTTCCTCCCACTCAAGCACATTCAAGAGTTGAAAGAAAGAGAGGAGAATCAGCCATTAAAAGTTGTCTCTGCAAGGGAGCTAGCATCCCGGGGAGACAAAGAAGCTTGATCGGTTCTTGCTTCAATGTGGATACCCGTAGAGGCCGGGCACTTGAACGGCTTCAGCGAACCTTCATCCAAAATCACGATCATCAGTTTGCGGTGATCATCTACCCGCCACAAGATAAAAGATCTGATTTTCTAATATTATTTAAAAGTTTTTAATCCTTATCTTTCTACGAACGGTTTTAAATAACGTTCATGCGATGAACGGTTGATCCCGTGCATGCCTCTTCCGCTGCATCTGAATTTTTGAAAATTTTCTGCGGCATGGGCGGGTTCCCACAGTGGTATCAGAGCCTAGGCATCGTAGATTAAGGTAAGGATTAATTATTAATAGGCTTATTAGATCTGAAATTTAAATGATTATGCATGCTGAAAATTTTCTGCATGCAGATTTTTTCTAGGGTGCTGATTTTTGCATGCTGATTTTTATGTGATAAAAGATGATTCTAATTGCATTGTTAATGGGATTACAAAAGTTTTAGAATCATGATTAGCATGATCAGCAACCTGTGTCATGAGATAATCAATTAGATTTCAGATCTGAAAATTATAATTGGCATGTGGTGATGATCATAGGATTCAAACCTTTGGTATCAATGTAATGACTTGCGATGTGATTGTATGTCATGTAATTTTTCAGATGCTTGCATGCATCTTATTTGATATTTTGAGAGGCCTGCGTGCCTCCTAAAAGAGGATGTAATTTATTATTATTTTTATTTTACATCTGGTTGTATTTCTGTGATGTGATGTACGTCAACGATCAAGTTGAAGACAAGGCATGAGATGAACAGCGATCTAAGTGGTTGATGGTGATTGAATAAGAGTTGATCAAGGATCGAATCAAGGAGCTTGGAACCAATTCAAGAGTTGAAGACCAATTGATCGATTGACAGCATGTGCTTCTAATATGACCTAATTAGAATCCATGATCATCACCATTTAAGTTTAGCTTTATTTGATGCTGCGATTATAACTGCCTATGATGTGCCGTTTGCATGTGATGTGAATGAGAGCGGGGTAGATAGGTTTACATATGATGTAAAAACCCAATTGAGACCTAAATTAAAACCTCCTCAATCAAGTCGAGAGTGAACCAACATGAGCGAGTCATATTAGATTAATTGATCTAATTGGTGTCTAGGAAAGCATGAAGGTGGTTACTTAATTAGGACCTTACTCTCTGAGTAGGGGAGCTCCCACTGCTTACCTGGCCAATTGTTCGATTACTCTTATGAAGAGCTCAAGTTGCAAACATAAGACCTGATTAACCAATATTAAGTCAATAGGTCTTCCACTGTAGTAAAGCTGCTAAGGTCTTTCCGATGTTGATTTGTCTCGGCTGGATACAGTGGGCAAGTTGCATCGGGGGGCTGGACCTCTCTATAGACATGAGATGTTGTAGGGTAAAGGTGGGGTTGGGCACCAATAACTGTTAGGTGAGGACCAATGACGACTTTATTTCTACGGTTATACGGTGGGTCTGACTTAACTAAGAAATGGGACCAATAACTGTTAGGTGAGGTCTTCATGGCTTAGAGACCAAGTTGCACTATAACATGCTTGAGAAGATTGTACAAGAGTTGTACACTCATCCATCTATGTGTCCCAATAACTGTTAGGTGAGGTGCCATGTAGATTGGTGAGACCGCAGTACTACTAGAAACCCTAATTGCATAGGATTTCCGTTTTCTTACCAGGGGAGTGTAAGGGATTCGAGAAAATAGTGGGAGGTACATTTGTTTAAAAGTTCTTAGAACAGATTAAGGATCAAGTACAAAAGTCTAACTAGAATCTTTACTCTCTGCAGATACAATGTCAGTTCAAATTCTTTGACCGTATTCTTGAGACCAACCGACTGACCGGAACCAATTCAAGGATTGGCTTAGAAACCTCAAAATTGTTTTGAACTGTGAGAAATAGGCTACATACTCGATTCAGATATCCCACACTACAACATGTGCTACTGATGTTCGCATGAGATGCATCAAAAGTGGATGGATGATGACATTAGAGTCAAGTGCTATATGATGGCATCCATGGTCCAATGAACTCCAATGCCAGCATGAGAATATGAAGACTGCTAGGGACATACTAGCACACCTGCAAGAGTTGTATGGTGAGCAGAGTCGCACAGCTCGTTTTGAAGTATCAAGAGGCTCTTCAAAGCAAAGATGCGCGAGGGGCAATCTGTCTATGATCACGGTCTGACTATGATCAAGGACCTAGAGAAGCTGAGAAGCTCGGTATGAACATGCCAAGAAATTGCAAGTAGATCTGATCTTCAATCCCTATCTGATTCATTTAGATAGTTTTAGTAAACTACACATGAATAAGATTGAAGGCACAAGACTGAACTGATAAATATGTTGGTAACTGCTGAGGGAGCCTTGAAAGGTTGAAAGGGGCAATGTCCTTACTGCTGAGTTGACTTTCTGGTTCCAAGAAAAAGTCTACTTGGAAGAAAAAAAAGCCTGCTAAGAAGCAGAAGAAAGACAAGAAGCCAAAGAAGGAAGTTCAAAAGAAAAAGGCTAATGACAAAGAAAATGTTTCCACTGCAATGTCGACGGCCACTGGAAGAGAAACTGTCCTTCATACCTCGAGAGCCTGAAGAACAAAAAGGTGACACACCTTCAGAAGGTATAGACTTGCTCATAATTGAAACTAATCTAACGGTTTCTTCTACTTCTAGTTGGGTTATAGATTCTGATTCTAGTGCTCATTTGTGCACTACCATGGCAGTGGTCTAAAGGAAAGTAGAAGGCTGGCGGAAAGGTGCGGTAATCCTTCGGGTTGGCAACGGGGCAAAAGTTGCTGCTCGTGGGCTGTGGGCACCTACCATTTGCGACTACCGTCTGGTTTTAGTTTATTACTTAGAGACTTGCTATTATGTACCTGCTGCTAGCAGGAAATTTGATTTTTGTTCATGTCTAGCACAGGAAGGTTATGTTTTTATATTTGACAAAGACTACTGTTCTATTTATTTTAGAATAAAATAGTCGCACGTGGTTTTATGATTGACAGTCTCTATCTTTGCATATGAATGTATCTGTAAATGTGTCTGAGCAAGAAGTGAGTGCCAAAGGATCCAAGAGATCCAGGGATGAGATAAACCAAAAATATTTGTGGCACCTCTAGCTTGGCCATATTGGAGAAGATAGAAATAAACAAAATGGAGAAAATGGGCTTATCGGCTCATTGACTTTCCGGGTCATATCCAGTTTGCGAGTCCTGTCTTCAAGAAAAAATGGCTAGATTGCCCTTTGTAGACATGGGGAGAGGACCACTGAAATACTTGTTCGTCCTTTCCTGCCCACTAAAAATATGCTAGACAGATCGTTGTTAGAACCGACGAACAAAGTTAAATTTAATTTACTCTTACCTGGTTTCTCGAGGAATAGTGGTTGTAAAGAGGTCTGATGCAAAAATAAAATTGTTCTCCCAAGTGCAGGAGAATCGCACAAGTAGTAAATTCTCGGAAGTCCGAGGTCGAATCCTCAGGGGGAACGAAATGTATATGAGATTATTTAATATAATTTTAGATTAATTAATTCAATAAATTTGTGGATTAAAATTTATGTTTTGATTTTTAGAAATTAAATGCAGAGAATAATAAACACAATTCAATGAAATAAAAATGGTAGGGATCTGGAATCCCCCTCGATGATATTGCATCCAAGGAATAAACTCTATGGTTCTTGATTTAAGATTTAATGTAGGATAGATCTAATCATGTTATATGTTTCATGAACATATGAACTCAATTTCTAAGCATTCGTCGTGCTTTCTACGTCTACGACGAATCAAATACTAAAGCAATCCAGTATATCAATAATTCATAATCCATTTAAGAACTATCTACGAAATAACTATGCATGGATCAAAAACATATCAGTAAATATAATTCATTCAGGCAAAAGTTTAGAGGTTTACTTCAAAGAGCAATACATCAAAGGCTCATCCATCTCCCTCCCTAAGAAATTAGCCACTCATTTTATACATTAGTCCCCTTTTTCATTTTCCCCTTTTTTTTTTCTTTTTCTTTTCAAAAACAGGGTCTCCCCTGTTTCCCTTTCTTTTTTTTTTTTCGGATGGCAGAGGCCCTCCTCTGTTTTTTTCAATGGGAAAGGATGAGAACTACCTCTTCCCAGCCGAGAGAGCCTTTATATCTCTCGATGGACCCCTAATCACACGGGATGCTCCTCTCATGCTGGCTACCGAGTATCCCGGACGTGGGATAGGCTGAGAGGCGGAAGAAGCGGGGCGGACGCGTGTGACATGGGCTCGGCTGAAGCACGAGTCCGAAAGCACGAGCGGATGGATCGGAAGGAAGCACGGACGCGGGTGATGCCTCGCGGGATGCTGGGGCGTTCGCTAGAAGGCTGGGATTTGTTGGAATGCATGGGAGATGAACCGTGGGAACGTGATTACTGGGATTCGGAAGCTGGGAAATCGCTGGGAAGAGGCGGAAGACGCGTGCTGTGGATGCGGGATCTTCGCGGAAGATTTGCACGCGGGAGAAGGAATGCTTGGACTCGGAAGCCGGATGCGGTGGGAGCTAGTATGATCGGGCTCACGGAATCTGCAAGACGCGCAGATGAGCGCGGAGATGTTCGCGAATGGAAAGCTGGGATGCGGATCTTGGGATGCGGGCACTAGGAAGCTTCACGGTGAGACTCGCACGTGGAGAAGACGGACGCGGTTGGAATCGCCACGGACGGCCGGATGTTGTCTCGAGATGCTGAGATTTGGATGATGCCAGGGTGACAGCTGGAAGGAATGAATCATGAACTCTGGATGCCTTTGAGATGGGGAAAGAGAAGGATGCGGGACGCTAGGTGGATGCTTCGCGAGATGCTGGGAACTCGGCTGAACACGTGGACGGCTGGAGAAGTTCAAATGAACACACGAAATGGGGAACATGCTGCTGCTGGATATGGCTGCACCTAGCCGGCTAATGCTTCTTCTAGTGTGCAACTGGGATTGAACCATGCAGTCAACTGGTCACCTGCAGTGATTGCATCTTTTCTAGACCCAATGCGCATTTTATCTTTGATTTACGATTACCTGCACGCCACAAAAAATATAATATTAATGCAGCACTTTTATCATTATTTGTTAGCAATAATACTAATTTAAGTGATGTGTAGATCGCACTTTTGTGCTCTCATCACACCCCCCAACTAGCTTATTGCTAGTCTCTAGCAATTAACGAGCAGAAAATAAATGAGAGTGCAAAAGGTGTGGTTTAACCTATGACTTTTTATTGAAGCTAAAGATATAAAACTAAGATATGTACTCACTTTTGTAGGAATCACGATTGCACTTAGCATGTGCAACAAGCCGTTAAACCCCTAGGTTATCCTAGTGGACGAGTGTTGTCTCGTGAGGATTTTCAGGGATGTTACCCACAAAACATCATGAATTATATGACATGAGATTCTAATAAAAATAAACCCTAAGCTAATACACATGTAATTAATGGACAAATATTTTCAAGTATGGCAACTGTCAAAGCAAGGAATATAAAAGTGTAGTGTGCATCAAATTATATGACTTTCTCAGAGTACTAATACCTCCACCACAACAGGGCACCGCCTGAGTTTTAGGTGCACTACTCAAGTTAACAAGTATTTTGTACAATTTGTTAGAACCTGATCCATCAAATTTTCAGAATATCACATGTTGTCTAAATTTGTCAAGAATGGTTCGCATATAAAGAAAGAGCTATCAATCCCAACTAAATAACCCGAGTACATAGAGGTCCAAAACAATGGAGTCAAACCAGTTATTACCACCTTCACTAGGTTCAGCCTAACCAACTCATTCATGCTTATTTTTATTTCATTTTTTTTTTCAATACACATGACAACTATAGCTAATCCAACCCATTAGGCTCTAGTAAGGTCCATGTAGCGAGCTTTCAGTCAATGACCCCCGATCCAGTTGGCTCAAGACATTAGGTGAAACACCCCTCGGACTTAATTACTCGAACCAGACTACGCCACGAGGCCAGACTTGTCATCATAAGTTAGTTTGATGCAGACTGTGCAGGGAATAAAAAAACAGCACTAAAGATTTTTTTTTCAAAGAAAAAGACTAAATACTAAGATACTGATTAAATCTAAAATTATATTAATAAATCAGTCGTTCTCCGGCAACGGCGCCAAAAACTTGATGCAAAAATAAAATTGTTCTCCCAAGTGCAGGAGAATCGCACAAGTAGTAAATTCTCGGGAGTCCGAGGTCGAATCCTCAGGGAACGAAATGTATATGAGATTATTTAATATAATTTTAGATTAATTAATTCAATAAATTTGTGGATTAAAATTATGTTTTAATTTTTAGAAATTAAATGCAGAGAATAATAAACACAATTCAATGAAATAAAAATGGTAGGGATCTGGAATCCCCCTTGATGATATTGCATCCAAGGAATAAACTCTATGGTTCTTGATTTAAGATTTAATGTAGGATAGATCTAATCATGGTATATGTTTCATGAACATATGAACTCAATTTCTAAGCATTCGTCGTGCTTTCTACGTCTACGACGAATCAAATACTAAAGCAATCCATATATCAATAATCATAATCCATTTAAGAACTATCTACGAAATAACTATGCATGGATCAAAAACATATCAGTAAATATAATTCATTCAAGGCAAAAGTTTAGAGTTTACTTCAAAGAGCAATACATCAAAGGTTCATCCATCTCCCTCCCTAAGAAATTAGCCACTCATTTTATACATTAGTCCCCTTTCATTTTCCCCTTTTTTTTTCTTTTTCTTTTCGGAAACAGGGTCTCCCCTATTTCCCTTTCTTTTCTTTTTTTAAATATTTTTTTTATTGTGCAAGAAAAGAGATGGTAGACTGAACCATATAGATATTTTTATTATATATGTGACTGCATTGTGACTATAGGTCAACCAAGGTCGGATCATAAGGCACCTAAGTAATCTAGTCGGGATATTCAACCTCTATTTTTATATGAAAACCAAATCATGAACCTTATGGTACGAACAAGGACACTCATACTTCTTTTATGGATAAGGCTAACAAAATGCAGTTAACAAATATGAACTCCTGAGGCCTTCCTATTATCATTAAGTGCACGTGTGGGGATCTAATAATAGGTCTCTGATCAATCATAGTATGCATGTGTTCCTTGCCTTAATAGTTGCACAAACTCAATATGAAAATACATGTGCATTTGCTCAGAAATGAAAGTAATAAATCAAATGCAAAAACAAGTTTTTTTTTTTTTTTTGATCAAAATATTTTCCTCCCCCCAACTTAAACATTGCATTGTCCTCAATGTAAAAGATGCAAGAAAACTATATATGAGAGACAATAGAGAAAATAATAGAGAGAAGAAGAATACCTTGAGCTGTTGATTTCCAGAAAAGAAGACCTACAAAATAAGAAGAAAACTAGAAAAAAAAGAAAAAAAATAATTCTAACTAATATACACATACCTTGGTCGTCATGCTTAGTCATAAGAAGGCTCCTCCAAGGGAAAGGAGTCCTCTTCATCTGCAAAATTCTGAAGAAAAGGTTTTAATCTTTGTCCATTTACCTTAAAAATTGTGCCATCCTGTGGATTTCAATTTCAACTGCCCCGTGTGGAAAAACAGTTTTGACAATGAAAGGACCTGTCCATCTTGATCGTAACTTACCAGGAAACAGATGTAAGCGAGAGTCATAACAAAGAACTTTTTGTGCAGGTTCAAAAGATTTTCTTAGAATTAATTTATCATGCCATGTTCCTAACGATCTTGGTCTCAAGGAGTTCAGCCATGTTTTGGCTTTATCCTTCAAAGAAAAAGAAAACAAGGTTAATTTAAAGACATCTTCCGATACATTTGGCACTCTAAATGTGATGCTAATTTCCTCAAAATCCTTAAGGTGAAGATAAGGGTTCTCGGATTCCATTCCATGATACTTTGGCAGCAATTGAATTACTCCTGGTTTGATTTCAAAGTGTCCTACATTTTCAGGAATAATCATGCATGAAGGTTGACTAGTCCTAGTGGGATGTAAGTATTGTCGAAGTGTCATAACTGGGGGTCTACCTTCATTACCATGGTGACTTCCTACATCATCATCAGCCATCTCACAAGATCTGAGATTTTGCGAAAAAGTGTCAATAATATGATCTAAGGAATTGTCAAAAGGTTGTCGACTCAGACGTCAGTGTTGTCCCTATTCCAACCTAGCATACAAAATTTCAGAGTTTATTTATTTGTTTGTTTTTTTTTTGTTTTTTATATTTTTTTTAATGATTATCCTTGATCTTTTCTTAAAGTTCTTATCAATTTTCAAGTAGCAACAAGGGTTAATGAGATATGATGATAATAAAATTCTGATTCTAAACAAAAAAAAAATTAAACACAGAAAATTCAAAGCAGACAGCAGCAAAGTGTATATTAATTTAATGGTCGTAAAAGAAACATGTGTCCTACAGCAGCCGACGAAATTTGAGTGCAATCAGACGGTGGATTACGCAGATATCAGAGTTTGATGCAGACTGTGCAGGGAATAAAAAAAACAGCACTAAAGATTTTTTTTTTTTTGAAAGAAAAAGACTAAATACTAAGATACTGATTAAATCTAAAATTATATTAATAAATCAGCCGTTCCCCGGCAACGGCGCCAAAAACTTGATGCAAAAATAAAATTGTTCTCCCAAGTGCAGGAGAATCGCACAAGTAGTAAATTCTCGGGAGTCCGAGGTCGAATCCTCAGGGAACGAAATGTATATGAGATTATTTAATATAATTTTAGATTAATTAATTCAATAAATTTGTGGATTAAAATTATGTTTTAATTTTTAGAAATTAAAATGCAGAGAATAATAAACACAATTCAATGAAATAAAAATGGTAGGGATCTGAAATCCCCCTTGATGATATTGCATCCAAGGAATAAACTCTATGGTTCTTGATTTAAGATTTAATGTAGGATAGATCTAATCATGGTATATGTTTCATGAACATATGAACTCAATTTCTAAGCATTCGTCGTGCTTTCTACGTCTACGACGAATCAAATACTAAAGCAATCCATATATCAATAATCATAATCCATTTAAGAACTATCTACAAAATAACTATGCATGGATCAAAAACATATCAGTAAATATAATTCATTCAAGGTAAAAGTTTAGAGTTTACTTCAAAGAGCAATACATCAAAGGTTCATCCATCTCCCTCCCTAAAAAATTAGCCACTCATTTTATACATTAGTCCCCCTTTCATTTTCCCCTTTTTTTTTCTTTTTCTTTTCGGAAACAGGGTCTCCCCTGTTTCCCTTTCTTTTTTTTTTTTTCGGATGGCAGAGGCCCTCCTCTGTTTTTTTCAATGGGAAAGGATGAGAACTACCTCTTCCCAGCCGAGAGAGCCTTTATATCTCTTGATGGACCCCCTGATCACACGGGATGCTCCTCTCATGCTGGCTATCGAGTATCCCGGACGTGGATAGGCTGAGAGGCGGAAGAAGCGGGCGGACGCGTGTGACATGGGCTCGGCTGAAGCACGAGTCCGGAAGACGAGCGGAGATGCGGGTGATGCCTCGCGGGATGCTGGGGCGTTCGCTGGAAGGCTGGGATTTGTTGGAATGCATGGGAGATGAACCGTGGAACGTGATTACTGGGATTCGGAAGCTGGGAAATCCCTGGGAAGAGGCGAAAGACGCGTGCTGTGGATGCGGGATCTTCGCGGAAGATTTGCACGTGGGAGAAGGAATGTTGGACTCGGAAGCCGGATGCGTGGGAGCTAGTATGATCGGGCTCACGAATCTGCAAGACGCGCAGATGAGCGCGAAGATGTTCGCGAACGGAAAGCTGGGATGCGGATCCTGGGATGCGGGCACTAGGAAGCTTCACGGGAGACTCGCACGTGGAGAAGACGGACGCGGTTGGAATCGCCACGGACGGCCGGATGTTGGTCTCGAGATGCTGAGATTTGGATGATGCCAGGGTGACAGCTGGAAGGAATGAATCATGAACTCTGGATGCCTTTGAGATGGGGAAAGAGAAGGATGCGGGACGCTGGGTGGATGCTTCGCGAGATGCTGGGAACTCGGCTGAACACGTGGACGGCTGGGAGAAGTTCAAATGAACACACGAAATGGGGAACATGCTGCTGCTGGATATGGCTGCACCTAGCCGGCTAATGCTCCTTCTAGTGTGCAACTGGGATTGAACCATGCAGTCGACTGGTCACCTGCAGTGATTGCATCTTTTCTAGACCCAATGCGCATTTTAGCTTTGATTTACGATTACCTGCACGCCACAAAAATATAATATTAATGCAGCACTTTTATCTTTATTTGTTAGCAATAATACTAATTTAAGTGATGTGTAGATCGCACTTTTGTGCTCTCATCAAGGTCGATCCACAGGAAGGCGATTGGAGTTGCTTAAAAATAAAAACGTTCACTCGAATTCAAAAGCGATTTTTGAATAACAAAAGTAAAACATTACGTCGGGAATGTTTGAATGATTCTCTGGTCTACTAGAGAATGTTTTCTACTTGAAGAATAAACAAAAGAAAGAAAGAAAACTTTGTAATTGAGAATGTAATGCAGAGTAGCGGTCAAGCAGCAAAGAAAAATATTTAAATAAGATTTTCAGTACAAATAAAATAAATTGCAGGAATTAAACTGAAACTTAGAACATAGATTGCATAAAAGAAAATTGATGGATTTCATAAAAAGAAAACTGATTACAAATAAAAGTGGAGATTAGAGGCCTAATACTCCCCTATTTTGCAAATAAAATAAAGAAAAGAAAACAAAGAAAAAAAATCACTTCTCTTCCTCTCCCACTCCTACGGTGAACTTCCAACATAAAATATTTTTTTATGATCTTCTTCTTCCCAAGAGCAGAGCACTTGCTCTGTTTCTTCTTCTCAACACCCAGCCGACACCTCTCTTCTCTCGTCTCCCATTTCTCCTTGGCCTCCACCTCCAACCGAGCTCTCCTCTCTTGGTTCCCACCCCCACCCGAGCACTCCTCTCTTGGTTCCCACCCCCACCCGAGCACTCCTCTCTTGGTTCCCACCCCCACCCGAGCACTCTCTCTTGGTTCCCACCCCCACCCAAGCACTCCTCTCTGGGTTCCCACCCCCACCCGAGCACTCCCCTCCTTCTCTTCCTCCTTCTCCTTTTATAGCCGCGGACGGGTGGAAGAAATGGCATGAGGGGCTGCTGGGAGGAGCCGATCACGGGATTGCACGCGGAAGAGGAAGAAAAAATGGAAGGAAGGAGACGCGTTGGATCGCTGATCTTCTCTTCTTTGGGTGTCGGATTGGAGCGGGATCGACGGGATCACGGAAGAGCTGGGAGCTGAAGCGGAAGGTGGGGACTTGGCTTCCTTCTTCGGGTGCTGCTGATGCTGGGATCTTCCTTGCTGGGAGGTGAATCGCCCGGGATTGCACGCGGAAGAGGAAGGATGATGCGGAAGGAAGGAGGCGCTGGGATCTTCCTTCACGGACGCGGGATCTTTGGAGGGTGCCGTGGGATGCTTGAAGATGGCGGCCTGATGCGGAAGGAAGGATCACGGGCTCGCTGGGAATCCGGAATGGGCGCACGTCTTGATGCATCGCGGGATCTTGGACACGGAAGGAGGGAGACGAGCGAGCTGGGATTTGGGCGCTGCTGGCACGGTGGCTGGCACGCGGTGGGAACGCGGAGATGATGGCGTTGAAGATGCGGACGCGGGCGGCTTGGATCATGGGAGAGGCATTTATGGCTTGGATGCGCCGTGGAAGATGGATACAGACGGAAGATGGGATGCTGAAAATGGACGCCAGTGGACTCTTGGGCTGCTGGGATTTGGATCACGGGTCACCTGTTCTGACTGGAGGTCAATTGCAAGTTTCAAGTCATGGGTCACGCGACCTCATAGTTATGATATGACCAAATTAGATTTGCCCAAAAATTCTTTTCCAAAAGCACAAATAAAATGGACCCGATTCGGACCTGAACCTGACTCGGACCCGACTCGATCTTCAACCGGGTCGGATCTGGGAAGGGATCCTTCTTTAGTCAAATTTGAACTCAATGTGCATTTTATTTCTAATTTATGAAGATATGTGCCAAACCCAAATATAATATTAACCAGTGAATTTATCATTATCGGTTAGCAATAATACTAATTTAGGTGACATGTAGGTCGCACTTTTGTGCTCTCATCACACCCCCCAACTAGCTTATTGCTAGTCTCTAGCAATTTAGTGCGAAAATGATAAAATAAGAGTGCAAAAGTGTAATTTATTATATAAATATCCTAAGATAAATACTCACTTTCGTAGAGCATTACGATTGCACTTAGCACGTGCAACAAGCCTTTAAACCCTTAGGTTATCCTAGTGGACGAGTGTTGTCTCGTGAGGTTTTAATTACTAAGTAGCCCAATTTCTAGGTTAGTATGCAATTTAAGTTGAAGTTATTAAGTTTTCCGTTAGGAAGTTGTAAGACTTATTTATACTTGAGTGCTCAGTGAAGTTTGGACCATGCACAAGCTAAGGTTTTGGATCTCCAAAATATCGCAAATATTAGTAGTTTCCAAGAATTGGTCGGACAAGACCTATTTGCTGATTCAAAATCATCTTTTCTGCAGAATTTCGAGAGTTGTGGATGTTTACTTTAATACCTCATGGGCTTTATCTGTAATATTCCAGTTTACTCAAATTTTTACAACGACGGCTTTCACACTATTGTCTTTCTTAAGGTCAATATACATTTTTTTTTCATTTTTACACTAATTTTTTTGATTTTTTTTTGATTTTTTTTTTTTTTTTGCATTAAAGAGAAATGATAATGTATATATTGTGCACTTTTACTCTTGTGATGATTCCTTTATGTAGCGAGCAATTAGTCGACAATTCTCACACCAGTTGGCATGAGGTGTCGGGCATCAAGACTCCCCTACGGACCTATGCTCGGGTTCCTCATCACAAGCCCGCTGACCTTTGACAATAGGTAGCCCTTTTCGATGTACGTGACTAAATCCACCATCTTTTTTTTTTTTTTGGATCAGAAAAAGATGGTTCATCAGGATTCGAGGTTGCTACCATATTCTCAACACAATGTCGAACCTATACCTTAGAAAATGCAGGCTAGATGTGTTGTGAAATTCAAAGCACTAATTAGCTTACAACTCACTAAAAGGAACTTAATAAAAAGAACTCACTTTGCACTACTTCCAACTAGTCATTGGGCTCTTAGATTTTATATACCTTGTGTGTTGTATATTTTTTTTTTCAAAAATTTTAACTAAAAACTTTTTTTTTTTAATAAAATGCATAAAAATACCCCCAAACCTAAATCTAACATTGTCCTCAATGTTAAAGAAAATTTAAAGCAGTAAGAGGACAGAGAAGAAGTACCTGATATGGGTGGGTTAATTGAAAGTTGGGGCAAAATCTCCCAAACCTGCATGTTAGTAATTTATTGATGATTTTTTTTTTAATAAAAGAAACTTACATGTTGGGTTGCCTCCCAAAGAGCGCTAAGTTTTATGTCTTCAGCCAGACAAAATGTAAATCTCCTTTTTTTTTCAACCATTATCTAAGAATGGTTTTGGACAAGTCCGATGAAGAACAGTCGGCTGATGACGATCTATGCTCATAAGGGGAACAGAACTAAGAGGCGCATGCTTGACCCCTTCCTCGGAATGGGCAAGGTAAGCTTCTAAAGGGTCCTTATTATAAGTTTATAAGAAAGTCTCCTGAACCAGACTTTCAATCATGTCAACTTCATTGATTTCTTTGTCGTCTGGTGGTTGTTTACTTATGTTGAAGACATTAAGCTCGACTTTCATGTTGCCAAAAGATAACTTCAGCATCCCATTTCGACAGTTGATCACAGCATTTGCTATGGCTAAGAAAGGTCTGCATAAAATTATAGGTGTGTGACTATCTGGATGTATTGCAGGTTCAGTCTCAAGGATAACGAAGTCCACAGGATAGTAAAACTCATTTACTTTCACTATTACATCCTCTACAATCCTCTTGGGGTACTTCACTATTCTATCTGCTAAGGAAAGGGTAATATTTGTAGGCTTTAATTCTCCCAAACCTAATTTTTGGTACACATAGTAGGGAAGTAGGTTTACACTGGCTCCTAAATCTAATAGAGCTCTCTGGATGATCGTCTCTCCTATTTTTATTTCAATAGTTGGGCAACCAGGGTCTTTGAATTTCGGGGCAATCTGTTGTTGAATGAGAGATGAGGCTTGTGCAGCCATAACAGCTTGCTTAGGAATACTTGTTTTTCTTTTGACCGTGGTGAGGTCTTTCAAGAATTTTGTATAGGAGGAAATTTATCGTATGGCATCGAGGAAAGGTATATTTATTTGAACAGTTTTAAAGACTTCCATTATTTCATCAAAGTTAGATTGTTTCTTGGAGTCCCGAAGTCTACTAGGAAAGGGAACCTTAGGCTAACCATGAAGGAGGGGCACACACCCCTCCTCCTTTTCCTTGCTTGGTGCGGCAAAGAAGAGGGGCCGGCGCCCCTCTTGGAAGTTTATCAAGGAGCTCCTACAAAGTAGGAGCTCCACATTCTATTTAAGAGGAGGCGTGGGGGCTGACCTAGGGCATCATTGAAGCCCTCTCCCTCTCCAATTCGTGGCCCCCTCTCCTCCCCTTTCCTTGGTTCAGCCGCAAGCAAAGGAAGAAAAAGAAAGGTGGCCTCTTCATCCTCCCTTCCTCCTTCCAACGCAAGAAAAAGAAAGAAGGTTGCAGGGTTTTGTTCCTTTACTATTCTTCATCCTTCTTCTTCCTCCTCTCAAGCACATTCAAGAGTTGAAAGAAAGAGAGGAGATCAGCCATTAAAAGTTGTCTCTGCAAGGAAGCTAGCACCTCGGGGAGACAAAGAAGCTTGATCGGTTCTTGCTTCGTGTGGATACCCGTAGAGGCCGGGCACTTGAACGGCTTCAAGCGAACCTTCATCCAAAACCACGATCATCAGTTTGCGGTGATCATCTACCCGCACAAGGTAAAGATCTGATCTTCTAATGTTATTTAAAATTTTTTAATCCTTATCTATCTACGAACGGTTTTAAACAACGTTCATGCGATGAACGGTTGATCCCGCGCATGCCTCTTCCGCTGCATCTGAATTTTTGAAAATTTTCTGCGGCATGGGCGGGTTCCCAACACAACGTATGCAGGTCAGGTCAAACCCATCATCTGGCTCATAACCATGAAGCCTGATTACGCTAGAGCACACATGGCACCCATCCCTAGTGACACATACCAAAGTACATGGGATTTCAAAAGTAAGGAGGATCATGAACGCTTGGATGACGGGATTACTTTGCAAACAAATATGCATCCAATCATGATCTAGCATTTCCACTTCTCCGTGATACAACCCGTGCATCTCAGCAGCCAACCAAACCACAAGCACCCAAGGAACAGAGTTATCCTCTCATCAGATCACATACAGAACCAAGCCGGCAACCACCCATTTCTCTGCATTCCCTCCACGTCCGAGTACAACACGGATTCGCAAACCATCCGCGTTTAACCCCATCCGAACAACTCCTTCATCTTTTCCGTGATCAACTCCACCTTTCCAGCTCCCATGTCCAAAGAACAGAAGCTTCTTCACCCGTGAATTCTTCCCCATTCTTCATGATTTATCCTCATCTTCCTCTCACCCACCGCGTCCCACGCATCCTGGCATTCCAAACTTCATTCCCTCCCAGCCGTTCGACCCAACTCCTAGATTTTCCCAGCAAGTTTCGGAATCCCAGCTACCAGCCGAGTCCCAAGCATCCAGCTCCATCGTCCGCCGATTTCTTCCACGTCCATGAACAAAGGCCAGATCATCTTCCTCCTATATCATCCCATGTTGTTCTCATTCCTTATCCTCTTCTTCAAAACAGAGCTAGCTCATCCTTATCCTTCCCAGCCGTATCCAATCTTTCATCGCCTATGGATTCCCCCCAGCGTTCCAGATTGATTCCAGCATCCATATTAACAGAAATCTAAGATTCTCACTTCCAGATTTCTTCTCCCGAATCGAGCCAATCTTCCTTCAGTTCGCAGCTTCCATCATCCACAAGATAAGCTCCAATTTCAGTGCCCCACGATCATTCCTGCCGTCCTAAATCTTCTCCGCGTCCTCTTCCCGTATCTTCCCGAGCTTTGTTGGGAATCCGCCCATGCCGCAGAAAATTCAAAAAAATTCAGATGCAGCGGAAGAGGCATGCGCGGGATCAACCGTTCATCGCATGAACGTTGTTTAAAAACCATTTGTAGATAGATAAGGATTAAAAACTTTTAAAAAATATTAGAAGATCAGATCTTCACCTTGTGCGGATAGATGATCACCGCAAACTGGTGATCGTGGTTTTTGGATGAAGGTTCGCTTGAAGCCGTTCAAGTGCCCGGCCTCTACAGGTATCCACATGAAGCAGAAACCGATCCAAACGTTCCAATCTCCCCGGGGTGCTAGCTCCCTTGTAGAGATATATTTTTGATGGCTGATCACCTCCCTTTCAATCAACTCTTGATTGTGCTTGGGAGGAGGAAGAAGAAGGAGGGATCTTGAAGAAGAATCAAAGCACCTTGCAGCCCTTTTCTTTTCCCTGCGTTGGATGAAGCAAAGGAGGAGGGAGGAGGCTGCCGCCAAGCTTTCTTCTTCTCACCTTTTTGCTGATGGCGGCTGAAACCAAGAGGGGAGAAGGGTGGCCACGAGTTGGAGAGGAGGAGGGCTTCACTTATCATTAGGGCACCTCCTTTCAAAGCCTTTTAAAGGCATCTAGGGCTCCTATTTGGTTTAGTCCAAATCATGAATCAATTGGGTTCAATCTATGCTAGTCCTAATCCAATTAGAACTTGAATGAACCATGACTCAATTGAACTCTTCAATCCTAATCTAATTAGGAGTCATCTTGATTCATTGGATTAATAATTAATTGGGACTTAAGAAATCCTAATCCAATTAGGACTTGTTTAATTCTAGTCCTAATCCAATTAGGACTCTAATTTGAATTCGAAGTCCTAATCTGATTAGGACTCTAGGAATCCTACTCCAAGTAGGAATCCAAATTTAATTCAAAACTCCTAGTCTAATTAGGATTATAGGAATTCTACTCCAAGTAGGAATCCTAGTCCTACTCCAAAGAGGATTTTCAGTCCAAGTAGGAATCCCAGTCCAAGTAGGATTCCTAGTCCTAATCCAATTAGGACTCTACGAATCCTACTCCAAGTAGGACTCTTGTTTTAAGTCCAATTAATCAATTCCCTTTATTCCTTCTTCAACTTATTATCAATCGAATTGATTACTTGTGATTCCTAATCACGATTCAACCATCGGATCGGTCAATGCCTCTAGTGTGTGTGACCCCATAGGTTCTACTCTGACTGGTAGTGAGATATATTGTGATCTCTATCACAATATCATTGAAAACTCCTTTCAATGGGTCAGAACGATTCCAACTCTACTCATTAGGATTTATCGATCATCAAGAGAATCCCTATGAGTCCCACCATCCACTAGTGACACCTAGCAGCATATAGTGGCTACCCAACAGAATAGTATGATGAACCTCTAGGTGCGGTTATCATGTGATACAGTCCTTCTATCATGGATCCCTACAGGATGGAGGTCATGGATAACTCGTCAAACCCCTTCGTCTGTCATATGTCAAGATTTATTCGACTTAAGTTCGAGAGCGGAGAACTCTTTCTCCACTGTGCAATCTGCCCCGGCCGAGGTCTTACGAACTCAGTCTTATAAATCACATAGGATCTCTCCTTATCTATCAAGGTCGATAGGTTCCTTGTAGATACATACCCTACTCCTACAGTGAACCTACTGCAGCCAATCTACACTGCATGGACCCATATGGCTAGAGACCATATATTTGTGCAGTCAAACTACAATAACCTCACTGTGAGTAGCCGAAGCATCGCAGGTCAAAGAACTAGTCACACTACTGCAACATCAAGCAAGTCACTGACGAGTCGATAGACATCCAAGTGACTTCTTGTGTTGGTCACGCTCAGTACCCTTGTTCTCTAACAAGCACCAGCACTATTACTTCAGTGTAGCCACACTGTGACTCGAGTCTCGTCCATCCATAAGGAAAGCAATGTGTGTACTGATCGGATCGATCACCGTTCTTGTGATGATCCATTGATCAGGAGCATTCAGAAATTAATCACCAATGATGCATGGCTCAAATTCTTAACTCTTAAGAATACGCATCATCATCTTATTAATTCTTGGACGATTCATAGACACATAAATAATATGAATAGAAAGATGCCTTTATTTATTCAATAATAAATAGTCAAGTACAAAATTATGTCCCTAGAATCAATAATGTGTCAGCCAAAATTGGCTTCTAGGGCATACATCTAACAATCTCCCACTTGCACTAAAGCCAATCAGTCATATATCTGAGTCTCATCTTCTCAAGGTGGGCTTCAGTCTTTTGTTGACTTAACTGCTTAGTGAACGGGTCTACCACGTTGTCTGTGGAGTCTACTCTCTGCACCTCGACATACTTCTTCTCAACATAGTCGCGTATGAGGTGGAAGCGCCGCTCTATATGCTTGGACTTCTGATGAGACCTTGGCTCCTTAGCAAGAGCTATGGTGCCATTATTATCGCAGTAGAGTGTTATGGCATCTGATGTCATCACGTTCAACTCTACAATGAATTTCTTGAACCAGAAGCCTTCTTTAGCAGCTTCAGAGACGGCGATGTATTCAGCTTCCATAGTAGAATCAGCAATGATCGGTTGTTTAGAACTTTTCCAATTCACCGTACCACCATTGCACAAGAACACATATCCAAATGTTGACTTCCTATCATCGACATCAGTCATGAAGTCTGAATCTGTGTACCCTTCTACCTTTAACTCTGATGATCCTCCAAAGACTAAGAATAAATCTTTAGTTCTTCTCAAGTACTTAAGAATATTCTTCACAGCTGTCCAGTGTTCTTCACCTGGATTTGACTGATATCTGCTTTGACACTCACAACAAGGGCTATATCAGGTCGTGTACATAGCATGGCATACATGAGGCTCCCTATTGCCGATGCATAGGAAATCTTGCTCATGCGTTGAATCTCTTCAGATGTGTTGGGACACATCTTCTTGGAGAGATGAATTCCATGCCTTAGGGGTAAAAGACCCCTTTTAGAGTTTTCCATGCTGAACCTTTTTAGCACTTCCTCTATGTACATTTTCTGTGATAGGCCAAGCATCCTTTTAGATCTATCTCTATAGACTTTTATTCCCAAAATATAGGATGCTTCCCCAAGGTCTTTCATGGAGAACTCTTTTGACAACCAGACCTTGACCGAGGTTAGCATGGGAATATCATTCCCTATCAGGAGGATGTCGTCCACGTACAGTACGAGAAACACGATAGCACTTCCACTAACCTTTTTGTAAACACATGGTTCCTATTCATTTTTTGATGAAATCAAACGTTTTGATTGCGTCATCGAAACGAGTGTTCCAACTCCGAGATGCTTGCTTTAGTCCATAGATGGACCTTTGTAGCTTGCAGACCTTGTGATCTCCATCACTGGAAGTGAAACCTAAAGGCTGTTCCATATAGATATCTTCATCAAGATATCCATTCAGGAAAGCAGTTTTCACATCCATCTGCCAGATTTTATAGTCATGAAATGCTGCAATGGCAAGCAATGTTCGGATGGATTTTAGCATGGCTACAGGTGAAAAGGTCTCTTGATAGTCAATGCCTTCGCAATGACTGTACCCTTTCGCCACTAGCCTTGCTTTATAGGTCTCTACCTCTCCATCCGAACCTATCTTCCTTTTGTAGATCCATTTGCATCCAATAGGTACAATACCTTCTGGTGGATCTACTAAGGTCCAGACTTGGTTGGAATGCATGGAGTCTAACTCTGACTTCATAGCTTCCAACCATTTCTCGGAATCGATATCAGATATCGCCTCGTCGTAGGTTTTGGGATCCTGTGTGTGATCCCTATCTTCCACTAGGAGCATTTCCTCGGTATCCTCTTCTAGTATACCTAAGTATCTATCAGAAGGATGGGAGACCCTACTAGATCTGCGAGGTGGTTGAGGGACATCGTGTACTGGCTCTGTATGAATGGGTTCGATAGGATCCATGACTCGTTGCTTTTCAGAGACTTTCTCTTCAAGCTCAATTTTCCTCCCACTGCCTCTATCAAGGATAAACTGATTTTCCAAGAAGATGGCATGACGGCTCACAAACACATTGCGATCCTCTAAGACGTAAAAATTGTATCCCAATGACTCTTTAAGATATCCTATAAGACGAGCACTTATGGTCCTAGCCTCTAGCTTGTCCGCCTGTAGTCTTTTGACATGGGCCGGACATCCCCAAATCTTGAGATGACCAAGACTTGGTTTCTTACCATGTCATATCTCATACGGTGTGGTAGGAACAGATTTAGAGGGAACTCTATTCAGTAGATATTCTGCGGTAAGTAAGGCATCTTTCCAAGGAAACATAGGTAAATCAGTGAAGCTCATCATGGACCGGACCATATCCAATAGAGTCCGATTTCTTCTCTCTGACACCTCGTTGAGTTGAGGTGTACCTGGAGGAGTCCATTGTGAGACTATGCCATTATCCTTGAGATAGTTCCGGAATTCTCTACTAAGGTATTCTCCTCCTCGATCTGATCGAAGAGCCTTAAGAGGTTTTCCAGTTTGTTTTTCTACTTCATTTCTGAACTCTTTGAACTTTTCAAAAGATTCAGATTTGTGTCTCATAAGATACACATACCCATACCGTGAATAATCATCGGTAAAGGTAATGAAGTACGAATAACGTCTCCTAGCTAGCACATCGAATGGGCCGCACACATCTGTGTGTATCAGGGTAGGTATTTCAGTGGTCCTCTCCCCATGTCCTACAAAGGGCAATCTTGCCATTTTTTCTTGAAGACAGGACTCGCAAACTGGATATGACTCGGAAGTCAATGAGCCGAGAAGCCCATCTTTATCCATTTTGTTCATTCTATCTTCTCCAATATGTCCAAGCCTGAGGTGCCACAAATATTTTTGGTTTATCTCATCCCTGGATCTCTTGGATCCTTTGGCACTCACTTCTTGCTCAGACACATTTACAGATACATCCATATGCAAATGATAGAGACTGTCAATCATAAAACCACGTGCGACTATTTTATTTTTGAAATAAATAGAACAGCAGTCTTTGTCAAATGTAAAAATATGACCTTTCTGTGCTAGACATGAAACAGAAATCAAATTTCTGCTAGCAGCAGGTACATAATAACAGTCTCTAAGTAATAAACTAAAACCAGACGGTAGTCGCAGATGGTAGGTGCCCACAGCCACAGCAGCAACTTTTGCCCCGTTGCCAACCCGAAGGGTTACCGCACCTTCCGCCAGCCTTCTACTTTCTTTAGACCCTGCATGGTAGTGCACAAATGAGCACTAGAACCAGAATCTATAACCCAACTAGAAGTAGAAGAAACCGTTAGATTAGTTTCAATTATGAGCAAGTCTATACCTTCTGAAGGTGTGTCACCTTTCTTATTCTTCAGGCTCTCGAGGTATGAAGGACAGTT